>NW_027649894.1:122500-352500 GCF_965287045.1 Carcharhinus amblyrhynchos
TTCTCTCTTCCTCTGACTCCCTCTCTCTGACACTCAGTCTCTCTGTTTCTCTCTCTCTGTCTCTCTCTCTCTCTGCCTGTCTCTCTGCCTCTCTTACTGTCACTGTCTCTCGCTCTCTCTTTCTGTCTCACTCTCTCTGCCTCTCTCTGTGTCTCTCTCACTGTCTCTTACTCTCTCTCTCCCTCTCTGTCTCTCTCTCTCTCTCCCTCTGTTCTCTCTCTCGCTGTCTCTCTCTCACTCTGTCTCTGTCTCACTCTGTCTGTCTCTCTCTCTCTCTGTCTCTCTCTCTCTGTCTCTTCCTCTGTTAATCTCTCACTCTCAGTGTCTCTGTCTCTGTCTCTATGTCTCTCTCTCACTCTGTATCTGTCTCACTCTCTGTCTCTGTCTCTCTCTCTCTGTCTCTCTCTCTCTCACTCAGTCTCTCTCTCTCTCTCACTGTGTGTCTCTCTGCCTGTCTCTCTCTTTCTCTCCCCCTCTGTCTCTCGCTCTGTATCTCACTCTCTCTCCCACTCTCTCTCTATCTCGCTCTCTCGGTCTCTCTCTCTTTCTCACGTTGTGTCTCTCGCTCTGTGTCTCTGTCTATCTATCACTCTCTCTCAATCCTTGTCTCTGTCCATCTCTCCCTCTGCGTCTCTGTCTCACTCTCTCTCTGTCTCTGTCTCTCTCACTCTGTCTCTCTCTCTCTGTCTCTCTCTGTTTCTCTCCATTTCTCTGTCCCTCTGTCTCTCTCTCTCTGTGTCTCACTCTCTGCCTCTCTGCCTCTCTCTCTGTCTATCTCTGTCTCTGTCTGTCTCTTTCTCACTGTCTATCTCTCTCGCTCTGTCTCTCTCTCTCCTCTCACTCTCTGTCCCTCTCTCTCACTCTCTCTGTCTCCGTATCTCTGTGTCTCCCCCATCTCTCTCTCTCTGTATCTCGCTCTGTCTGTCTCTGTCTCCCTGTGTGTCTCTCTCTCCTTGTCTCTCTCACTCTGTCTCTCTCTGTCTCTGTCTCTCTCCATCACTGTCTCTCTCTCTCTCCCACTCTGTCTCTCTCTCTCTGTCTTGCTCTCTCACTCTCTCTCTCTCTGTCACTCTGTCTCCCTGTCACTCTCTGACTCTCTCTCTCTCTCACTCTCTCCCTGCCTCTGTCTCTCTCTCCCTCTCACTCGCTCTCTCTCTCTCCCTCTCTCTGTCGCTCTCTGTCTCTGCCTCTCTGTCTCTATCTCCCTCCGCCTCTCTGTGTGTCTCTCTCTTTCTCTCTCCCTGTGTCTCCCTCTCTCTCTGTCTGTCTGTCTCCCTCACGCTCTGTCTCTCTCTGTCTGTCTCTCTCTCACTGTCTCTCTCACTCTCTGTCTCTCTCTATCTCTGTCTCTCTCCCTCTCTGTTTCTCACTCTGTCTTCTCTTTCGCTCGCCGTGCCTCTCTCTCTGTCTCTCTGTCACTCTCTGTCTCTCTCTCTCTGTCTCTCACTCTCTCTCTGTCTATCTCTCTATCTCTCTCTCTCTCACTCTGACTCTCTCTCTGTCTCTCTGTCTGTCACTCTGTCTCTGTCTATCTCTCTATCTCTCTCTCACTCTGACTCTCTCTCACTCTGTCTCTCTCTCTCTCTGTCTGTCACTCTGTTTCTCTTTCTCTCACTCTGTCTCCCTGTCACTCTCTGACTCTCTCTCTCTCTCTGCCTCTGTCTCTCTGTCTCTCTCTCTCTGTCTCTCCCTCTCAATCTCTCTCTCTCTCTCTCTCCCTCTCTCTGTCACTCTCTCTCTGTCGATCTCTCTCTCTCTCTCTCCCTCTGCCTCTCTGTCTGTCTGTCTGTCTCTCTCTGTCTCTCTGTGTCTCCCCATCTCTCTCTCTATCTCTCTCTCCCTCTCCGTCTTTGTCTCCCTGTCACTCTCTCTCTCTCTCCTTGTCTCTGTCTCTCTGTCTCTCGCTCCCTCTCTGTCTCGCTCCCTCTCTATCTCTTTCCCTCTCTCCCTCTCTCGCTGTCTCTCTCTCTCACTGTGTCTCTCACTATCTCTCTGTCTCTCTCTCTCTCTGTCTTTCTTTCTCTCTCTCTCAGTCTGTCTCTGTCACTCTCTCTCAGTTTGACTTTCTCTCTCTGTCTGTCACTCTCTCTCCCTCTGTCTCCCTCTCTCTCTGTCTCTCTTTCCCTCTGTCTCAATCTCTCTATCTCTGTCTCTCACTCTGTCTCTGTCTCTTACTCTCTCTCTGTCTCTCTCTCTCTCCCTCTTTCTCTCTCTGCCTCTCTCTATCTCTGTCTCCCTCTGTCTCCCTCTCTCTCTGTCTCTCTCTCCCTCTCTCTGACTCAATCTCTCTGTCTCTGTCTCTAACTCTCTCTGTCTCTCTCTCTCCCTCTGTCTCTCTGTCTCTCAGTCTCTCTCTCTCTCTGTCTCTCTCTCTGTCTCTCTCTCTCTCCCAATGTCTCTCTCTCTGTCACTCTCTCTCAGTCTGTCTTTCTCTCTGTCTCTGTCTCTCTCTGTCCCTCTGTCTCTCTGTCTCTAACTCTCTCTCTCTGTCTCTCTCTCTCCCTCTGTCTCTCTCTCTCCCTCTGTCTCTCCCTCTCCCTCTGTCTCTCCCTTTCCCTCTGTCTCTCTCTTCCTGTTTCTCTCTTTCTCTGTCTCTCTCCCCCTCTGTCTCTCTCACTGTCTCTCTCTCCCACTATCTCTCTCCCTCAGTCTGTCTTTCTCTCTGTCTCTCTCTCTCTCTGACACTCTGTTTCCCTCTTTCTCTCCCTCTGTCTCTCTGTCTCCCTCACTCTGTCTCTCTCTCTGTTAATCTCTCACTCTCTGTCTCTCACTCTGTCTGTCACTCTCTCTCTCACTCTTTCTCTCTCTATCTCTCTGTCTGTCTCCCTGTCTCTGTCTGCCTCTGTCTCTTTCTCTCTCCTTCTGTCTCTTGCTCTGTCTCTCACTCTCTCTCTCACTCTCTGTCTCTATCTCCCTATCTGTGTCAAAAACTCTCTCTCTCTCACTCTGTCTCTCTCTCTCCATGTCTCTCTTTCTCTCTCCCTCTGTCTCTCTCTCTCACTGTCTCTCTGTCTCACTCTGTCTCCCTATCACTCTCTGACTCTCTGTCTCTCACACTCTCTCTTCCTTCCATCTATCTCTCTGTCTCTCTCTCTGTCTCTCTCTGTCTCTCCCTCTGCCTTTCTGTCTGTCTCTCTCTTCACTGTCTCACTCTCTCTCTCTCAGTCTCCCTCTCTGTCTCTTTCTCTGTCTCTCTGCCACTCTCTCTCTCGTTGTCTCTGTTTCTCTCTCCATCTGTCTCTCTCTCTCTGTCTCTTTCACTCTGTCTCTCACTCACTCTCTCTGTCATTCTCTCTCTGTCTCTCTCTCTCTCTGTCTCTCTCTCGCTGTCTCTCTGTCTGCCACTCTGTTTCTCTCTCTCTCACGCTGTCACCCTGTCACTCTCTGACTCTCTATCTCTCTCTCTGTCTCTCTCCCTCTCTGTCACTCTCTCTCTGTCTCTCTCTCTCTCTCTGTCTCTATCTCACACTCTGTCTCTCTCTCTCTCTCTCTCTCACTCTGTCTCTGTCTCTCTCTGTCCTTCACTCTGTCTCTGACTCTGTCTCTCTCGCTGTCTCCCACTTGGTCCCTGTCTCTCTCTCTCTCTCACTCTCTCTCTCTCACTCTGTCTCTCACTCTCTCTCTCTCTCTCACTGTCCTTCACTCTGTCTCTCACTCTGTCTCTGCCTCTGTCTCTGTCACTGTCTCGGTCCCTGTCTCTCTCTCTCTCTCTCTCTGTCACTATCTCTCTGTCTTTCTCTCAATCTGTCTCTCCCTCTTTCTCTGTCTCTCTTTCTCCCCCTGTCTCTCTCTCATTCTCACTGTCTCTATCTCTCTGTCTCTCTCTCTCTCAATCTATCACTCTGTCTCTCTCTCTCTGTCTCTCTATGTCACTCTCTCTGTCACTCTATCTCTCGGTCACTATCTCTCTCTGTCTCTCTCTCTCGTCTGTCTTTCTCTCTCACACTCTCTCTGTCTCGCTCTCTCTCTCTCTGTCTCTTGCTCTGTCTCTCTCTCTCTCTCACTCTGTCTCTCTCTCTCTCTCACTCTGTCTCTCTCTCTGTCCCTCTCTCTCTCTCTCATTCTGTCTTACTCTCTCTCTCTCTCTCTCTGTCTCTCTCTCTCTCTCGCTCTCCCTCTGCCTTTCTGTCTGTCTCTCTCTTCACTGTCTCAATCTCTCTCTCTCTCTCAGTCTCCCTCTCTGTCTCTCTGTCACTCTCTCTCTCGTTGTCTCTGTTTCTCTCTCCATCTGTCTCTCTCTCCCTGTCTGTCTCTCTCTCTGTCTCTCCCTCTGTCTCTTTCTGCCTGTCTCTCTCTTTCTCACTCCCTCTGTCTCTCCCTCTGTCTCTCTCACTCTCTATCTCTCTCTCTCTATCTCTCTCTCTATCTCACTCTGTCTCTCTCTCTCACTCTCACTCTCTCTGTCTCTCACTATGTCTCTCACTCGGTCCCTGTGTCTCTTTCGGTCCCAGTCTCTCACTCTCTCTCTCTCTCTCTCTGTCTCTCTGATGCTCTCTCCCTCTGACTCTCTCTCTCTCTGTCTCTTTCCCTCTGTCTCTTTCCCACTCTCTCTGTCTCTATCTCTCTGTCTCTCTCTCTCGCACTCTCTCACTCTGTCTCTCTCTCTGTCTCTCTTCCTCTCACTCTCTCTCTCTGTCTCTCTCTCCCTCTGTTTCTCTCTCTCTCTCTTTCACTCCCTCTCTGTCTTTCCCTCTCTATCCCTCAGTATTCTCTCTCTCTCTCTCTGACTCTCTCTCTCTCAGTCTCTCTCAGTCTCTGTCTCTCTCACTCTCTCTGTCTCTCTCTCCCTGTCTCTTGCACTCTATTTCCCTCTGTCTCTCTCTTTCTTTCTCCCTCTGTCTCTCAATCTCTCTCTCTGTCTCTCTCTGTCCCTCTCTCTCTGTCTGTCTCTCTCTTTCTCGCTCCCTCTGTCTCTGTCTCTCTCTCTCTATCTCTCTGTGTCTCCCCATCTCTCACTCTGTTTCTCACTGTCTCTGTCTCCCTGTCACACTCTCTCTCTCCTTGTCTCCGTCTCTCTGTCTCTCTCCCTCTCTGTCTCTCTCCCTCTCTGTCTCCCTCTCTCGCTGTCTCTTTCTCTCTCTATGTCTCTCTGTCTGTCTCTCTCAGTCTGACTCTCTCTCTGTCACTCTCTCTCAGTCTGTCTTTCTCTATGTCTCTCTCTCTGTCACTCTGTCTCTCTGTCTCTCTCCCCCTGTCTGTCTGTCTCGCTCTCTCTGTCTCTGTCTCCATCTCTCTCTCTCTGTCTCTCTCTCTCTGTCTCCCTCTCTCTGTCTCTCTCTCTCTCTGTCTGTCTCTCTCTGTCGGTCTCTCTCTTGTCTCTCTCTCTCTGTCTCTCTCTCTCTCCCTCTGCCTTTCCCTCTCTATCTCTTTCTCTCTGCCTGTCTCTCTGTCTGTCTCTCTCTTTCTCGCTCCCTCTGCCTCTCTCTCTCTCTCTCTGTCTCTCACTCTGCCTCTCACTCTGTCTCTGTCTCTCACACACATTGGTAGGGAGATTGAATTTAGGAGTCGCAGTGTAATGTTGCAACTGTACACTACTCTAGTGCGGCCGCACTTGGAGTACTGTGTGCAGTTCTGGTCCCCGCATTACAAGAAGGATGTGGAGGCGTTGGAGAGGGTGCAGAGGAGGTTTACTAGGATGTTGCCTGGTATGGTGGGGAGGTCCTATGAGGAGAGACTGAGGGATCTAGGGTTGTTTTCGTTGGGAAGAAGGCGGCTAAGAGGGGATATTATTGAAACATATAAGATGATTAGGGGTTTAGATAGGGTGGATAGTGATAGCCTTTTTCCTCGGATGGAGAAAGCTAGCACGAGGGGGCATGACTTTAAATTAAGGGGGGGTAGCTACAGGACGGATGTCAGGGGTAGGTTCTTTACCCAGCGGGTGGTGAGGGATTGGAATGCCCTGCCTGCTGCAGTTGTAGATGCGTCTAGTTTGGGGGCGTTTAAGAGATCTCTGGATAGGTTTATGGACGAAAAGGGATTGGTATAGGCTAGTGGGTCATTGTTTTTGTAACTGGTCGGCGCAACATCGTGGGCCGAAGGGCCTGTTCTGCGCTGTAATGTTCTATGTTCTATGTTCTATGTTCTATCTCTCTCTCTCTCTCTGTCCCTCTCTCTCTGTCTCTCTGTCTGACCATCTCTTTCTCTCTCCGTCTGTCTCTCGTTCTGTCTTTCACTCTCTGTCTCTATCTCTCTCTCTCTGTCTCTCACTCTCTCTCTCTCAGTCTGTCTCTGTCTCTCTGTCTCTCTTTTTCTCTCTCCGTTTGTCTCTCTCTGTCTCTTACTCTCTCTCCCTCTCTGTCTCGATCCCACTCTCTACCTCTCACTCTCTCTCTCTAACTCTGTCTCTCTCTCTTTCTGTCTCTCTCTCACTCTGTCTCTGTCTCTCTCTCTCTCTCTCTCTCTCTGTCTCTCTCTCTGTCTACCTGCCTGTCTTTCTCTTTCTCTCTCTCTCTCTGTCTCTCACTCTGTCTCTCACTCTGTCTCATGTCTCTCTCACTCTGTCTCTCTCTCTGTCCCTCTCTCTCTCATTCTCTCTCACTCTTTTGCTGTCTCTCTCTGTCTCTCACTCTGTCTCTCACTCACTCTCTCTCACACTCTCTCTCTCTGTCTCTTTCTCTGTCTCTCAATCTCTCTGTCTCTCTCTCCCACTCTGTCTCTCTGTCTGCCTGTCTGTCTCTCTGTCTCTCTCTATCTCTCTCTCTCTCCCTCTGCCACTCTCCCTGTCCCTTTCTCTCTCTCATTCTGTCTCACTTTCTCTCATTCTGTCTCACTCACTCTCTCCCTCTGTCTATCTCACTCTGTCTCAATCTCTCTCTCTCTGTCATTCTCTCTCTGTCTCTCTCTCTCTCACTCTGTCTCTCTGTCTCTCTCTCGCTGTCTCTCTGTCTGCCACTCTGTTTCTCTGTCTCTCACCCTGTCACTCTCTGACTCTCTATCTCTCTCTCTGTCTCTCTTCTCTGTCTCTCTTGCTGTCTCTCTGTCTCTCTATCTCTCCCTCTCTGTCTCTCCCTCTGTCTTCTCTCTCTCTGTCTCTCTCTCTCTCTCTCTGTCTCTATCTCACACTCTGTCTCTCTCTCTCTCTCTCTCTCTGTCTCTCACTCTGTCTCTGTCTCTCTCTCTCTCTCTCTGTCTCTCACTCTGTCTCTGTCTCTCTCTGTCCTTCACTCTGTCTCTGACTCTGTCTCTCTCACTGTCTCCATCTTGGTCCCTGTCTCTCCCTCTCTCTCTCTCACTCACTCTCTCTCTCTCACTCTGTCTCTCTCTCTCTCTCTCACTGTTTCTCTCTGACTCTCTCTCTCTGCCTCTCTCTCCCTCTGTCTCGCTCTGTCACTCTCTCTGTCTCTCTCACTCTGTCCCTCTCCCTCTCTCTCTCTCTCCCTCTGTTTCTCTCTTGCTGTCTCTCCATCTCTCTCTCTGTCTCCCTGTCTCTTTTTCTCTTTCCCTCTGCGTCTTTCTGTCACACTCTCTTTCTCTGTCTCTCTCTCTCTGTCTCCCTGTCTCTTTTTCTCTCTCCCTCTGCGTCTTTCTGTCACACTCTCTTTCTCTGTCTCTCTCTCTCTGTCTCTCTGTCACACTCTCTCTCTCTCTATCTCTCACACGCTGTCTCTCTCTCTCTCTCACTCTGTCTCTCACTCTGTCTCTGTCTCTCTCTCTCTCTCTGTCTCTCTCACTCTCTGTCTTTGTCTCTCTCTCTCTGTGTGTCTCTGTCTCTCTCACTCTGTCTCTCTCTGTCCTTCACTCTGTCTCTCATTCTGTCTCTGTCTCTCTCCCTGGCTCTCTCTCGGTCCCTGTCTCTCTCACTCTGTCTTTGTCTCTCTCTCTCTGTGTCTCTGTCACTCTCTGTCCTTCGCTCCGTCTCTCATTCTGTCTCTGTCTCTGTCTCTCTCTCGGTCCCTGTCTCTCTCACTCTCTGTCTCTCTCTCTCTGTCACTCTCTCACTGTCTCTCTGTCTCTCTCTCTCTCACACACTCTCTCTCTCTGACTCTCTCTGTCTCGCTTTCTTCTGACTCTCAAACAAAGTGTCTCTCTCCCTCTGTCTCTCTCACTCTCTCTGACTCTCTCTCTCTCTGTCTCGCTCTCTCTCTGTCACTCTCTCTCTTTGTCCCACTCTCTCTCTGTCACTATCTCTCTCTCTGCTTCTCTCTCTGTCTCTCTCCCTCTCGTCTGTCTCTCTCTCTCAGTCTCTCGCTCACTGTCTTTCCCTCTCTGTCTCTCTGTCTCTCTCTCCCTCACTGTCTCTGTCTGTCTCTCCCTGTCTCAATCTGTCTGTCTCTCTCTGTCTGTCTCTCTCTTTCTCTCTTCCTCTGTCTCTCGATCTGTCTCTCACTCTCTGTCCCTATCACTCTCTCTCTGTCTCTCACTCTGTATCTCTCTCACTCTGTCTCTCTCTCCGTCTGTCTCTTTTTCTGTCTCTCACTCTGTCTCTTTCTCTGTGTCTCTCTCTCTCTCTCTGTCTCTCTCTCTCCGTCTGTCTCTTTCTCTCTCTCTCACTCTGTCTCTCTCTCTGTGTGTCTCTCTCTCTCTGTGTCTCTCTCTCTCCGTCTGTCTCTTTCTCTCTCTCTCACTCTGTCTCTCTCTCTCTGTGTCTCTCTCTCTCTCACTCTGTCTCTCTCTCTCTGTGTCTCTCTCTCTCTCTCTGTCTCTCTCTCTCCGTCTGTCTCTTTCTCTCACTCTCTCTCTGTCTCTCTCTCTCTGTCTCTCTCTCTCTCTGTCTCTCACTCTGTATCTCTCAGACTATCTCTCTGTCTCTCTTCCTCTGTCTCTGTCTCTCTCTGTCTCTCGGTGTCTCCCCCATCTCTCTACTTTTCTCTCTCTCTCCTTGTCTCCGTCTCACTGTCTCTCTCCCTCTCTGTGTCTCTCTCTCCCTCTTCACTGTCTCTCTATCTCTGGCTCTCTCCCTCTCTGTCTCGCTCTCCCTCTCTCGCTCTCTCTCTCTGTCTCTCCCTCTCCCTCTCTCGCTCTCTCTCTCTGTCTCTGTCTCTGTCTCTGTCTCTCTCTCTGTCTCTCTCTCGTCTGCCTCTCTCTGTCACTCTCTCTCTCAGTCTGCCTTTCTCTCTGTCTGTCTCTCTGTCACTCTGTTTCACTCACTCTCTCCCTCTTTCTCTCTCTCTCCCTCTTTCTTTTTCTCTCTCTCTCTCACTCTGTCTCTCTCTCTCTGTCCCTCTCTCTCATTCTGTCTCTCTCTCTCTCTGTCTCTCTCTCTCTCTCACTCACTCAGCCTCTCTCTCTCTCACTCTCTGTCTCCCTCTCTCTCACTCTCTTTCTCCATGTGTTTCTCTCTCTCTCTGTCACTCTTTCTGTCTGTCTGTCTCTCTCTCTCTCCCCCTGTCTCTCTGTCCCTCTCTCTCTCTCATTCTGTCTCATGCTCTCTATCGCTCTGTCTCTCTCTCACTGTCTCTCTCTCTCTGTCACTCTCTCTCTCACTTTGTCTGTCTGCCTCTCCCTCTCTCTCACTCTGTGCCTCTCTCTCTGTCCAACTCTCTCTCTCTGTCATTCTGTTTCACTCTCAAAGTCTCCCTGTCTCTCTCACTCTCTGTCTCCCTCTCTCTGCCTCTCTCTCACTTTCTCTGTCTCTTTCTCTGTCTGTCTGTCGCTCTCTCTCTCTCACTCTCTGTCTCTCTCCCTCTGACTCTCCCTGTCTCTCTCTGTCTCTCTGTCTGTCTCTGTCTGTCTGTCTGTCTCTCTCTGTCTCTCCCTCTGTCTGTTTCTCTCTTTCTCGGTCCCTCTGTCTCTCTCTCTCTCTCTCTGTCTCTCTCTCACTTTGTCTCTGTCTCCCTGTCACTCTCTCTCTCTCCTTATCTCTGTCTCTCTCCCTCTCTCCCTCTCTCGCTGTCTCTCTCTCTCTCTGTCTCACTTACTCTCTCTATCTCTCCCTGTCTCTCTCTCTCTCCGTCTGTCTCTCTCTCTCTCTCTGTCATTCTCTCTCTCAGTCTGTCTTTCTCTCTCTCTCTCTCTCTGTCACTCTCTCTCCCTCTGTCTCTGTCTCTCTCCCTCTGTCTCTCTCACACTCTCTTCCTCTGTCTCTCTCTGTCTCACTGTCTGTCTCTCTCTCAGTTTCTCTGTGTCTCCCCCATCTCTCGCTCTCTGTCTCAATCCCTCTCTGTCTCTGTCTCCCTGTCACTCTCTCTCTCTCCTTGTCTCTGTCTCTCTGCCAAACTCCCTCTTTGTCTTTCTCCCAGTCTCTCTCTCCCTCTCTTGCTGTCTCTCTCTCTGTCCATTACTCTCTCTCTCTCTGTCACTCACTCTCTCTGTCTCTCTCTCTCTCTCAATCTATCGCTCTCAGTCTGCCTTTCTCTCTGTCTCTGTCTGTCTCCTTCTCTGTGCCTCTCTCTCTGTCTC
Organism: Carcharhinus amblyrhynchos; assembly: GCF_965287045.1. NCBI lineage: Eukaryota > Metazoa > Chordata > Chondrichthyes > Carcharhiniformes > Carcharhinidae > Carcharhinus > Carcharhinus amblyrhynchos. The sequence continues at coordinate 132,842 of NW_027649894.1, forward strand.
CTTCTCTCTGTCTCTCTCTCTCTGTCTCTCTCTCTCTCTGTTTCTCTCTGCCTCTGTCTCTCTCTCTCACTCATTCACTCCCTTTCTCTCTCTCTCCCTCACACTCATTCTCACTCTCTGTCTCTCTCTCACTCTGTCTCTCTCTTTCACTGTCCCTCTCACTCTCGCTGTCTCTCTCTCTTTCTCTCTCAATCTCTGTCTCTCTCTCTCTCACACACACTCTTCTGTCTCTGTCTCTCACTCTCTGTCTCTCAGTCTCTCTCTCTCTGTCTCTGTCTCTCTGGCACTCTCTCTCTCCTTGTCTCTGTCTCCCCCTCCCTCTGTCTGTTTCTCTCTCTGTCTTTCTCTCTCTCTCTCTCTGTCACTCCTTCTGTCTGTCTGTCCCTCCCTCTCTGTCTCTCTCTCTCTCCCTCTGCCCTCTGTCTCTCTGTTTCTCTCTCTGTCTCACTCTCTGTCTCTCTCCCTCTCTGACTCCAGCTCTTGCTGTCTCTCTCTCCCTCCTCTCGCTGTCTCTCTCTCTCCCTCTTTGTCTCTCTCTCGCTCACACTGTCTCTCTCTCTCTCTGTCTCTCTCTCTGTCTGTCTCTATCTCTCTATCTCTCTCCGTCGCTCCGTCTCCCTCTGTATCTCTCACTGTCTCTCTCTATCTCTCTTTGTTTCTCTCTCTCTCCCTCTGTCTCTCTCTCTCTCCCTCACTCTGTCTCTCCTTCTGTTAATCTCTCACTCTCTGTCTCTCTCTCTCTGTCTCTCACTCTGTCTCTGCCTCTCTCTCTCTGTGTCTCTTTCTCTCTCCCTCTGTCTCTCTCTCGCTGTCTCTCTGTTTTTCTCTCTCTCTCTGTCTTTGTCTCTCAGTCTCACTCTGTCTCTCTCTCTCTTTCACTCTGTCTCTCACTCTGTCTCTGACTCTCTCTCTCTCTCCCTCTCTGTCTCTCTCTCTCTCTGTCTCTCTCTCTCCCACTACCTCTCTGTCTGTCTCTCTCTTTCTCTCTCCCTCTGTCTTCCTCTCTCTCTTTCTCAACGTCTCCCTCTCTGTCTCCCTCTCTGTCTCTCTCTCTCTCTGCCTCTCTGTCTCTCTACCTCTCTGTCTCTCTCGTCTCTCTCTCTCCCTTTCTCTTGCTGTCTCTCTCTCCCTCTCTGTCTCTCCCTCTCACAGTGTCTCTCTCTCTGTCACTCTCTCTCTCTATCTCTCTCTGTATCTCTCTCCCTCTCCCTCTGTCTCTCTTTCCCTCTCAGTCTGTCGTTATCTCTGTCTCTCTCTCTCTCCCTCTGTTAATCTCTCAGTCTCTGTCTCTCTCACTCTGTCTCACACTCGGTCACTCATTCTGTCTCTGTCTCTATCTGTCTCTCTGTCTGTCTCTCTTTTTCTCTCTCACTCTGTTTCTCGCTCTGTCTCTCACTCTCTCTCACTCTCTGTCTCTATATCTCTCACTGCATCTCGCTCTCTCTCTGTCTCTCTCTCTGTCTCTCCCTCTCACTCTCTCTCTCTCTGTTTCACTCTCTGTCTCTATCTCACTCTCTGCATCTCTCTCTCTCTCTGTCTCTCTCTCTCTCTGTCTCTCCCTCTCACTCTCTCTCTGTCTGTCTCTCCCTCTCACTCTTTCTCTCTGTCTCACTCTCTGTCTCTATCTCTCTGTTTCTCTCTCTCTCTTTCTGTCTCTGTCTCTCTCTCTCTCTCTCTCTCCCTCTCACTCTCTCTCTCTCCCTCTCTCTGTCTATCTCCCGGTCTCTCTCTCTGTCTCTCTCTCTCTCCCCCACTGCCTCTCTGTCAGTCTCTCTCTTTCTCTCTCCCTCTCTCTTCCTCTCTCTCTGTCTCACTGTCTCCCTCTGTGTCTCTCTCTGTCTCTTTCTGTCTCTGCCCCTCTCGGTCTCTCTCTTTCTCCCTCTATCTCTCTGTCTGTCTGTCTCTCTCTGTCTCTCTCTCTCTCTCACTCTGTCTCTCTGTCTGTCCCTCTCCCTCTGTCTCTCACTCTCTGTCTCTCACTCTCTGTCTCTATCTCTCTCTCTGTCTCTCACTCTGTATCTCTCTCACTCTCTCTCTCTCTCTCTGTGTCTGTCACTCAGTTTCTCTCTCTCACTCTGTCTCCCTGTCACTCTCAGATGCTCTTGCTCTCTCTCACTCTCTCTCTCTGCCTCTGTCTCTCTGTCTATCTCTCTGTCTCTCTCTCTCTCCGTCTCTCCCTCTTACTCTCTCTCACTCTTACACTCTCTCTCTGTCTCTCTCTCTCTATATATCTCCCTCTCACTCTCACTCTCTCACCCTCTCACCCTCTCTGTCTCTCTCTCTCTGTCTCTCTATCTCTCTTTCTCTCTCCCTCTCACTCTCTCTGTCTCTCTTTCTCACCCTCTCTCTCTCTGTCACTCAATCTGTTTTTCTCTCTCTCTCACTCTGTCTCTCTCTGTCTTTCTCTCGCACTCACTCTCTGTCTTTCTCTCTCACTCACTCTCTGTCTCTGTCACTCTGTCTCCCTGTCACTCTGTGACACTGCGTCTCTCTCTGAGACCATGATACGCTGATATTCTGAGATGCAGAGAACCTGAGAAACAGGGACTCTGAGACGCAGAGATGCAGAGATTCTGACATGCATTGACCCTGAGACGCAGAGACACTGAGACACAGAGAAACTGAGACGCAGAGACTCAGAGATGCAGAGACTCTGAGGCGCAGAGACTCAGACACTGACACTCTGAGACGCAGAGACTCTGAGACGCAGAGACTCAGACACTGAGACTCTGATACGCTGGGATTCTGAGACGCAGAGAATCTGAGACACAGAGACCCTGACACGCAGAGACGCAGAGATGCAGAGATTCTGACATGCATTGACTCTGAGATGCAGAGACACAGAGACTCTGAGACGCAGAGATGCAACGACGCAGAGAAATTAAGACGCAGAGACACTGAGATGCAGAGACTTTGAGACGCAGAGACACTGAGACGCAGAAACACTGAGACACTGAGATGCAGAGACACTGTGAAACAGAGACTCTGAGACGCAGAGACTCTGAGACGCAGAGGCTCTGAGACGCAGAGAGACTGAGACGCAGAGACTCGGAGATGCAGAGACTTTGAGACGCAGAGACATTGAGACGCAGAGACACTGAGACGCAGAGACTCTGAGACGCAAAGACTCTGAGACGCAGAGTCACAGAGACGCAGAAACTTTGAGACTTTGAGACGCAGAGACACTGAGACGCAGAGACTTTGAGACGCAGAGACTTTGAGACACAGAGCCACTGAGACTCAGAGACACTGAGACGCAGAGTCTCTGAGACGGCGAGACCCTGAGACGCAGAGACACTGAGACGCAGAGAGACTGAGACGCAGAGACTCGGAGATGCAGAGACTTTGAGACGCAGAGACATTGAGACGCAGAGACACTGAGACGCAGAGACTCTGAGACGCAAAGACTCTGAGACGCAGAGTCACAGAGACGCAGAAACTTTGAGACTTTGAGACGCAGAGACACTGAGACGCAGAGACTTTGAGACGCAGAGACTTTGAGACGCAGAGACTTTGAGACACAGAGCCACTGAGACTCAGAGCCACTGAGACTCAGAGACACTGAGACGCAGAGACACTGAGACGCAGAGTCTCTGAGACGGCGAGACCCTGAGACGCAGAGACACTGAGACCCAGAGACTCTGAGACCCTGAGACGCAGAGACACTGAGACGCAGAGACACTGAGACGCAGAGACTCTGAGACGCTGAGACACTGAGACGCAGAGACACTGAGACACAGAGTCACTGAGACGCTGAGACACTGAGACGCAGAGACACTGAGACGCTGAGACGCAGAGATGCAGAGTCACTGAGACGCAGAGACACTGAGACGCAGAGTCACTGAGACGCAGAGTCACTGAGACGCAGAGACACTGAGACGCAGAGACACTGAGACGCTGAGACGCAGAGATGCAGAGTCACTGAGACGCAGAGACACTGAGACGCAGAGTCACTGAGACGCAGAGTCACTGAGACGCAGAGACACTGATACGCAGAGACACTGAGACGCAGAGACACTGAGACGCAGAGACACTAAGACGCAGAAACACTGAGACGCAGAAACACTGAGACACTGAGACGCAGAGACACTGAGAAACAGAGACTCTGAGACGCAGCGACTCTGAGACGCAGAGGCTCTGAGACGCAGAGACACTGTGATGCAGGGACTCTGAGACGCAGAGACTCTGAGACGCAGAGAGACTGAGACGCAGAGACTCTGAGACGCGGAGACACTGAGACGCAGAGACACTGAGACGCAGAGACTCTGAGACGCAAAGACTCTGAGACGCAGAAACTTTGAGACTTTGAGACGCAGAGACAATGAGACGCAGAGACTTTGAGACGCAGAGACACTGAGACGCAGAGACTCTGAGACGCAGAAACTTTGAGACTTTGAGACGCAGAGACAATGAGACGCAGAGACTTTGAGACGCAGAGCCACTGAGACTCAGAGACACTGAGACGCAGAGACACTGAGACGCAGAGTCTCTGAGACGGTGAGACCCTGAGACGCAGAGACACTGAGACGCAGAGACTTTGAGACTCAGAGACTTTGAGACGCAGAGACACTGAGACGCAGAAACACTGAGACACTGAGATGCAGAGACACTCAGAAACAGAGACTCAGAGAGGCAGAGAATCTGAGACACAGAGGCTCTGAGACGCAGAGAGACTGAGACGCAGAGACTCTGAGTGGCAGAGACTTTGGGACGCAGAGACACTGAGACGCATTGACACTGAGACGCAGAGACACTGAGACGCAGAGACTCTGAGACGCAAAGACTCTGAGACGCAGAGTCACAGAGACGCAGAAACTTTGAGACTTTGAGACGCAGAGACACTGAGACGCAGAGACTTTGAGACGCAGAGACTTTGAGACGCAGAGACTTTGAGACGCAGAGCCACTGAGACTCAGAAACACTGAGACGCAGAGTCTCTGAGACGGCGAGACCCTGAGACGCAGAGACACTGAGACGCAGAGACCCTGAGACGCAGAGACACTGAGACGCAGAGACTCTGAGACGCAGAGACACTGAGACACTGAGATGCAGGGACACTGAGAGTAAGAGACTCTGAGATGCAGAGACTCTGAAACGCAGAGACTCTGAGACGCGGAGACACTGAGACGCAGAGACTCTGAGACGCAAAGTCGCAGAGACACTGAGACGCAGAGACACTGAGACGCAGAGACACTGAGACACTGAGATGCAGAGACACTCAGAAACAGAGACTCTGAGACGCAGAGACTCTGAGACGCAGAGGCTCTGAGACGCAGAGATACTGAGACGCAGAGAGACTGAGACGCAGAGACTCTGAGACGCAGAGACTTTGGGACGCAGAGACACTGAGACGCAGAGACACTGTGGCGCAGAGACACTGAGACGCTGAGACAATGAGACGCAGAGACACTGAGAGTAAGAGACTCTGAGACGCAGAGACTCTGAGACGCGGAGACACTGAGACGCAGAAACTCTGAGACGCAAAGTCGCAGAGACACTGAGACGCAGAGACACTGAGACGCAGAGACTTTGAGACACAGAGCCACTGAGACTCAGGGACACTGAGATGCAGAGGCTCTGAGACGCAGAGACTCTGAGACGCAGAGACTCTGAGACTCTGAGATGCAGAGACACTGAGACGCAGAGACACTGAGACGCAGAGAGTCTGTGACACAGAGAATCTGAGACGCAGAGACACTGAGATGCAGAGACTTTGAGACGCAGAGACTCTGAGACGCAGAGACTCTGAGACTCTGAGACGCAGAGACACTGAGACGCAGAGACACTGAGACGCAGAGACACTGAGACGCAGAGACTCTGAGATGCACAGTCGCTGAGACGCAGAGACACTGAGACGCAGAGACACTGCGACGCAGAGACACTGAGACGCAGAGTCACTGAGACGCAGAGACAGTGAGACGCAGAGACACTGAGACGCTGTGACTTTGAGACGCTGAAACACTGAGACACTGAGACGCAGAGACACTGAGAAACAGAGACACTGAGAAACAGAGACTCTGAGACGCAGAGACTCTGAGACGCAGAGGCTCTGAGACGCAGAGGCTCTGAGACGCCGAGACACTGTGATGCAGGGACTCTGAGACGCAGAGACTCTGAGACGCAGAGACTCTGAGACGCAGAGACTCTGAGACGCAGAGACACTGAGACGCAGAGACACTGAGACGCAGAGTCACTGAGACGCAGAGACTCTGAGATGTACAGTCGCTGAGACGCAGAGACACTGAGACGCAGAGACTTTGAGACGCAGGAACACTGAGACACTGAGACGCAGAGACACTGAGAAACAGAGACTCTGAGACGCAGAGACTCTGAGACGCAGAGGCTCTGAGACGCAGAGGCTCTGAGACGCAGAGACACTGTGATGCAGGGACTCTGAGACGCAGAGACTCTGAGACACAGAGAGACTGAGACGCAGAGACTCTGAGACGCAGAGACTCTGAGACGCAGAGACACTAAGACGCAGAGACACTGAGACGCAGACACTCTGAGACGCAAAGACTCTGAGACGCAGAGTCACAGAGACGCAGAAACTTTGAGACTTTGAGACGCAGAGACACTGAGACGCCGAGACTTTGAGACGGAGAGCCACGGAGACTCAGAGACACTGAGACGCAGAGACACTGAGAGGCAGAGTCTCTGAGATGGCGAGACCCTGAGACGCAGAGATACTGAGACGCAGAGACTTTGAGACTCAGAGACTTTGAGACTCAGAGACTTTGAGACGCAGAGACAATGAGACGCAGAAACACTGAGACACTGAGATGCAGGGGCACTCAGAAACAGAGACTCTGAGACGCAGAGACTCTGAGACGCAGAGACTTTGGGACTCAGAGACACTGAGACGCAGAGACACTGAGGCGCAGAGACTTTGAGACGCAGAGACTTTGAGACGCAGAGACTTTGAGACGCAGAGACACTGAGACGCAGAGACTTTGAGACGCAGAGACACTGAGACGCAGAAACACTGAGACACTGAGATGCAGAGGCACTCAGAAACAGAGACTCTGAGACGCAGAGACTCTGAGACGCAGAGACTTTGGGACTCAGAGACACTGAGATGCAGAGACACTGAGAAACAGAGACTCTGAGACGCAGAGACTCTGAGACGCAGAGGCTCTGAGACGCAGAGACACTGTGATGCAGGGACTCTGAGACGCAGAGACTCTGAGACGCAGAGACTCTGAGACGCAGAGACACTGAGACGCAGAGACACTGAGACGCAGAGACACTGAGACGCAGAGACTCTGTCATGTACAGTCGCTGAGACGCAGAGACACTGAGACGCAGAGACACTGAGACGCAGAGACTTTGAGACGCAGAAACACTGAGACACTGAGACGCAGAGACACTGAGAAACAGAGACTCTGAGACGCAGAGACTCAGACGCAGAGGCTCTGAGACGCAGAGGCTCTGAGACACAGAGGCTCTGAGACGCAGAGACACTGTGATGCAGGGACTCTGAGACGCAGAGACTCTGAGACACAGAGAGACTGAGACGCAGAGACTCTGAGACGCAGAGACTCTGAGACGCAGAGACTCTGAGACGCAGAGACACTGAGACGCAGACACACTGAGACGCAAAGACTCTGAGACGCAGAGTCACAGAGACGCAGAAACTTTGAGACTTTGAGACCCAGAGACACTGAGACGCAGAGACTTTGAGACGCAGAGCCACTGAGACTCAGAGACACTGAGACGCAGAGACACTGAGACGCAGAGTCTCTGAGATGGCGAGACCCTGAGACGCAGAGACACTGAGACGCAGAGACTTTGAGACTCAGAGACTTTGAGACGCAGAGACAATGAGACGCAGAAACACTGAGACACTGAGATGCAGAGGCACTCAGAAACAGCGACTCTGAGACGCAGAGACTCTGAGACGCAGAGACACTGAGACGCAGAGACTTTGAGACTCAGAGACTTTGAGACGCAGAGACACTGAGACGCAGAAACACTGAGATGCAGAGACTTTGAGACTCAGAGACTTTGAGACGCAGAGACACTGAGACGCAGAAACACTGAGATGCAGAGACACTGAGAAACAGAGACTCTGAGACGCAGAGACTCTGAGACGCAGAGGCTCTGAGACGCAGAGGCTCTGAGACGCAGAGATACTGAGACGCAGAGAGACTGAGACACTGAGACGCAGAGACATTGAGACGCAGAGACACTGAGACACAGAGACTCTGAGACGCAAAGACTCTGAGATGCAGAGTCACAGAGAAGCAGTAACTTTGAGACTCTGAGATGCAGAGACACTGAGACGCAGAGACTTTGAGACGCAGAGACTTTGAGACGCAGAGACTTTGAGACACAGAGCCACTGAGACTCAGAGACACTGAGATGCAGAGTCTCTGAGACGGCGAGACCCTGAGACGCAGAGACACTGAGACGCAGAGACTCTGAGACCCAGAGACACTGAGACGCAGAGACACTGAGACGCAGAGACACTGAGATTCAGTGACACTGAGACGCTGAGACACTGAGACGCAGAGACACTGAGAGTAAGAGACTCTGAGACGCAGAGACACTGAGACGCAGAGACTCTGAGACGCGGAGACACTGAGAAGCAGAGACTCTGAGACGCAAAGTCGCATAGACACTGAGTCGCAGAGACACTGAGACGCAGAGATACTGAGACGCAGATACTCTGAGACTCAGGGACACTGAGATGCAGAGGCTCTGAGACGCAGAGACTCTGAGACGCAGAGACTCTGAGAGGCAGAGAGTCTGTGACGCAGAAAGTCTGTGACGCAGAGAATCTGAGACGCAGAGACACTGAGATGCAGAGACTTTGAGACGCAGAGACTCTGAGACGCAGAGACTCTGAGACGCAGAGACACTGAGACGCAGAGACTCTGAAACGCAGAGACACTGAGACGCAGAGACTCTGAGATGCAGAGTCGCTGAGACGCAGTGACTCTGAGACGCAGAGACAATGAGACGCAGAGACACTCAGACTCAGGGACACAGAAACGCAGAGACGCTGAGACTCTGAGACTCTGAGATGCAGAGACACTGAGACGCAGAGACACTGAGACGCAGAGACACTGAGACGCAGAGACACTGAGACGCAGAGACTTTGAGACGCAGAAACACTGAGACACTGAGACGCAGAGACACTGAGAAACAGAGACTCTGAGACGCAGAGACTCTGAGACGCAGAGGCTCTGAGACGCAGAGGCTCTGAGACGCAGAGACACTGAGATGCAGAGACTTTGAGACGCAGAGACTCTGAGATGCAGAGGCTCTGAGACGCAGAGACACTGAGATGCAGAGACTTTGAGACGCAGAGACTCTGAGACGCAGAGACTCTGAGACGCAGAGACTCTGAGACGCAGAGACTCTGAAACGCAGAGACACTGAGACGCAGAGACTCTGAGATGCAGAGTCGCTGAGATGCAGTGACTCTGAGACGCAGAGACAATGAGACGCAGAGACACTCAGACTCAGGGACACAGAAACGCAGAGACGCTGAGACTCTGAGACTCTGAGACTCTGAGACGCAGAGACACTGAGACGCAGAGACGCAGAGACACTGAGACGCAGAGACACTGAGACGCAGAGACACTGAGACGCAGAGACTCTGAGACGCAGAGGCTCTGAGATGCAGAGACACTGTGATGCAGGGACTCTGAGACGCAGAGACTCTGAGACGCAGAGAGACTGAGACGCAGAGACTCTGAGACGCAGAGAAACTGAGACGCAGAGACACTGAGACGCAGAGACACTGAGACGCAGAGACTCTGAGATGCAAAGACTCTGAGACACAGAGTCACAGAGACGCAGAAACTTTGAGACTTTGAGACGCAGAGACAATGAGACGCAGAGACTTTGATACGCAGAGCCACTGAGACTCAGAGACACTGAGACGCAGAGACACTGAGACGCAGAGTCTCTGAGACGGTGAGACCCTGAGACGCAGAGACACTGAGACGCAGAGACTTTGAGACTCAGAGACTTTGAGACGCAGAGACACTGAGACGCAGAAACACTGAGACACTGAGATGCAGAGACACTCAGAAACAGAGACTCAGAGGGGCAGAGACTCTGAGACGCAGAGGCTCTGAGACGCAGAGAGACTGAGACGCAGAGACTCTGAGATGCAGAGACTTTGGGACGCAGAGACACTGAGACGCAGAGACACTGAGACGCAGAGACACTGAGACGCAGAGACACTGAGACGCAGAGACTCTGAGATGCAAAGACTCTGAGACGCAGAGTCACAGAGACGCAGAAACTTTGAGACTTTGAGACGCAGAGACACTGAGACGCAGAGACTTTGAGACGCAGAGACTTTGAGACGCAGAGACTTTGAGACGCAGAGCCACTGAGACTCAGAGACACTGAGACGCAGAGTCTCTGAGACGGCGAGACCCTGAGACGCAGAGACACTGAGACGCAGAGAGTCTGAGACCCAGAGACACTGAGACGCAGAGACCCTGAGACGCAGAGACTCTGAGACGCAGAGACACTGAGACGCAGAGACTCTGAGACGCAGAGACTCTGAGACGCAGAGGCTCTGAGACGCAGAGGCTCTGAGACGCAGAGATACTGAGACGCAGAGAGACTGAGACGCAGAGACACTGAGACACTGAGACGCAGAGACATTGAGACGCAGAGACACTGAGACACAGAGACTCTGAGACGCAAAGACTCTGAGACGCAAAGTCACAGAGACGCAGTAACTTTGAGACTCTGAGACGCAGAGACACTGAGACGCAGAGACTTTGAGACGCAGAGACTTTGAGACGCAGAGACTTTGAGACACAGAGCCACTGAGACGCAGAGACACTGAGACGCAGAGACTCTGAGATGCAGAGACACTGAGACGCTGAGACACTGAGACGCAGAGACACTGAGAGTAAGAGACTCTGAGACGCAGTGACTCTGAGACGCAGAGACACTGAGACGCAGAGACTCTGAGACGCGGAGACACTGAGAAGCAGAGACTCTGAGACGCAAAGTCGCATAGACACTGAGACGCAGAGACACTGAGACACAGAGATACTGAGACGCAGATACTCTGAGACTCAGGGACACTGAGATGCAGAGGCTCTGAGACGCAGAGACTCTGAGACGCAGAGAGTCTGTGACGCAGAGAGTCTGTGACGCAGAGAATCTGAGACGCAGAGACACTGAGACGCAGAGACTCTGAGATGCAGAGTCGCTGAGACGCAGTGACTCTGAGACGCAGAGACAATGAGACGCAGAGACACTGAGACTCAGGGACACAGAAACGCAGAGACGCTGAGACTCTGAGACTCTGAGACGCAGAGACACTGAGACGCAGAGACGCAGAGACACTGAGACGCAGAGTCACTGAGACGCAGAGACACTGAGACGCAGAGACACTGAGACGCAGACACTTTGAGACGCAGAAACACTGAGACACTGAGACGCAGAGACACTGAGAAACAGAGACTCTGAGACGCAGAGACTCTGAGACGCAGAGGCTCTGAGACGCAGAGGCTCTGAGACGCAGAGACACTGAGATGCAGAGACTTTGAGACGCAGAGACTCTGAGACGCAGAGGCTCTGAGACACAGAGGCTCTGAGACGCAGAGACACTGAGATGCAGAGACTTTGAGACGCAGAGACTCTGAGACGCAGAGACTCTGAGACGCAGAGACTCTGAGACGCAGAGACACGGAGACGCAGAGACTCTGAAACGCAGAGACACTGAGACGCAGAGACTCTGAGATGCAGAGTCGCTGAGACGCAGTGACTCTGAGACGCAGAGACAATGAGACGCAGAGACACTCAGACTCAGGGACACAGAAACGCAGAGACGCTGAGACTCTGAGACTCTGAGACGCAGAGACACTGAGACGCAGAGACGCAGAGACACTGAGACGCAGAGACGCAGAGACACTGAGACGCAGAGACACTGAGACGCAGAGACACTGAGACGCAGAGGCTCTGAGACGCAGAGGCTCTGAGATGCAGAGACACTGTGATGCAGGGACTCTGAGACGCAGAGACTCTGAGACGCAGAGAGACTGAGACGCAGAGACTCTGAGACGCAGAGAAACTGAGACGCAGAGACACTGAGACGCAGAGACACTGAGACGCAGAGACTCTGAGATGCAAAGACTCTGAGACACAGAGTCACAGAGACGCAGAAACTTTGAGACTTTGAGACGCAGAGACAATGAGACGCAGAGACTTTGAGACGCAGAGCCACTGAGACTCAGAGACACTGAGACGCAGAGACACTGAGACGCAGAGTCTCTGAGACGGTGAGACCCTGAGACGCAGAGACACTGAGACGCAGAGACTTTGAGACTCAGAGACTTTGAGACGCAGAGACACTGAGACGCAGAAACACTGAGACACTGAGATGCAGAGACACTCAGAAACAGAGACTCAGAGGGGCAGAGACTCTGAGACGCAGAGGCTCTGAGACGCAGAGAGACTGAGACGCAGAGACTCTGAGACGCAGAGACTTTGGGACGCAGAGACACTGAGACGCAGAGACACTGAGACGCAGAGACACTGAGACGCAGAGACACTGAGACGCAGAGACTCTGAGATGCAAAGACTCTGAGACGCAGAGTCACAGAGACGCAGAAACTTTGAGACTTTGAGACGCAGAGACACTGAGACGCAGAGACTTTGAGACGCAAAGACTTTGAGACGCAGAGACTTTGAGACGCAGAGCCACTGAAACTCAGAGACACTGAGACGCAGAGTCTCTGAGACGGCGAGACCCTGAGACGCAGAGACACTGAGACGCAGAGAGTCTGAGACCCAGAGACACTGAGACGCAGAGACCCTGAGACGCAGAGACTCTGAGACGCAGAGACACTGAGACGCAGAGACTCTGAGACGCAGAGACTCTGAGACGCAGAGGCTCTGAGACGCAGAGGCTCTGAGACGCAGAGATACTGAGACGCAGAGAGACTGAGACGCAGAGACTCTGAGACGCAGAGACTTTGGGACGCAGAGACACTGAGACGCAGAGACACTGTGGCGCAGAGACACTGAGACGCTGAGACAATGAGACGCAGAGACACTGAGAGTAAGAGACTCTGAGACGCAGAGACTCTGAGACGCGGAGACACTGAGACGCAGAAACTCTGAGACGCAAAGTCGCAGAGACACTGAGACGCAGAGACACTGAGACGCAGAGACTTTGAGACACAGAGCCACTGAGACTCAGGGACACTGAGATGCAGAGGCTCTGAGACGCAGAGACTCTGAGACGCAGAGACTCTGAGACTCTGAGATGCAGAGACACTGAGACGCAGAGACACTGAGACGCAGAGAGTCTGTGACACAGAGAATCTGAGACGCAGAGACACTGAAATGCAGAGACTTTGAGACGCAGAGACTCTGAGACGCAGAGACTCTGAGACTCTGAGACGCAGAGACACTGAGACGCAGAGACACTGAGACGCAGAGACACTGAGACGCAGAGACTCTGAGATGCACAGTCGCTGAGACGCAGAGACACTGAGACGCAGAGACACTGCGACGCAGAGACACTGAGACGCAGAGTCACTGAGACGCAGAGACAGTGAGACGCAGAGACACTGAGACGCTGTGACTTTGAGACGCTGAAACACTGAGACACTGAGACGCAGAGACACTGAGAAACAGAGACACTGAGAAACAGAGACTCTGAGACGCAGAGACTCTGAGACGCAGAGGCTCTGAGACGCAGAGGCTCTGAGACGCCGAGACACTGTGATGCAGGGACTCTGAGACGCAGAGACTCTGAGACGCAGAGACTCTGAGACGCAGAGACTCTGAGACGCAGAGACACTGAGACGCAGAGACACTGAGACGCAGAGTCACTGAGACACAGAGACTCTGAGATGTACAGTCGCTGAGACGCAGAGACACTGAGACGCAGAGACTTTGAGACGCAGGAACACTGAGACACTGAGACGCAGAGACACTGAGAAACAGAGACTCTGAGACGCAGAGACTCTGAGACGCAGAGGCTCTGAGACGCAGAGGCTCTGAGACGCAGAGACACTGTGATGCAGGGACTCTGAGACGCAGAGACTCTGAGACACAGAGAGACTGAGACGCAGAGACTCTGAGACGCAGAGACTCTGAGACGCAGAGACACTAAGACGCAGAGACACTGAGACGCAGACACTCTGAGACGCAAAGACTCTGAGACGCAGAGTCACAGAGACGCAGAAACTTTGAGACTTTGAGACGCAGAGACACTGAGACGCCGAGACTTTGAGACGGAGAGCCACGGAGACTCAGAGACACTGAGACGCAGAGACACTGAGAGGCAGAGTCTCTGAGATGGCGAGACCCTGAGACGCAGAGATACTGAGACGCAGAGACTTTGAGACTCAGAGACTTTGAGACTCAGAGACTTTGAGACGCAGAGACAATGAGACGCAGAAACACTGAGACACTGAGATGCAGGGGCACTCAGAAACAGAGACTCTGAGACGCAGAGACTCTGAGACGCAGAGACTTTGGGACTCAGAGACACTGAGACGCAGAGACACTGAGGCGCAGAGACTTTGAGACGCAGAGACTTTGAGACGCAGAGACTTTGAGACGCAGAGACACTGAGACGCAGAGACTTTGAGACGCAGAGACACTGAGACGCAGAAACACTGAGACACTGAGATGCAGAGGCACTCAGAAACAGAGACTCTGAGACGCAGAGACTCTGAGACGCAGAGACTTTGGGACTCAGAGACACTGAGATGCAGAGACACTGAGAAACAGAGACTCTGAGACGCAGAGACTCTGAGACGCAGAGGCTCTGAGACGCAGAGACACTGTGATGCAGGGACTCTGAGACGCAGAGACTCTGAGACGCAGAGACTCTGAGACGCAGAGACACTGAGACGCAGAGACACTGAGACGCAGAGACACTGAGACGCAGAGACTCTGTCATGTACAGTCGCTGAGACGCAGAGACACTGAGACGCAGAGACACTGAGACGCAGAGACTTTGAGACGCAGAAACACTGAGACACTGAGACGCAGAGACACTGAGAAACAGAGACTCTGAGACGCAGAGACTCAGACGCAGAGGCTCTGAGACGCAGAGGCTCTGAGACACAGAGGCTCTGAGACGCAGAGACACTGTGATGCAGGGACTCTGAGACGCAGAGACTCTGAGACACAGAGAGACTGAGACGCAGAGACTCTGAGACGCAGAGACTCTGAGACGCAGAGACTCTGAGACGCAGAGACACTGAGACGCAGACACACTGAGACGCAAAGACTCTGAGACGCAGAGTCACAGAGACGCAGAAACTTTGAGACTTTGAGACCCAGAGACACTGAGACGCAGAGACTTTGAGACGCAGAGCCACTGAGACTCAGAGACACTGAGACGCAGAGACACTGAGACGCAGAGTCTCTGAGATGGCGAGACCCTGAGACGCAGAGACACTGAGACGCAGAGACTTTGAGACTCAGAGACTTTGAGACGCAGAGACAATGAGACGCAGAAACACTGAGACACTGAGATGCAGAGGCACTCAGAAACAGCGACTCTGAGACGCAGAGACTCTGAGACGCAGAGACACTGAGACGCAGAGACTTTGAGACTCAGAGACTTTGAGACGCAGAGACACTGAGACGCAGAAACACTGAGATGCAGAGACTTTGAGACTCAGAGACTTTGAGACGCAGAGACACTGAGACGCAGAAACACTGAGATGCAGAGACACTGAGAAACAGAGACTCTGAGACGCAGAGACTCTGAGACGCAGAGGCTCTGAGACGCAGAGGCTCTGAGACGCAGAGATACTGAGACGCAGAGAGACTGAGACACTGAGACGCAGAGACATTGAGACGCAGAGACACTGAGACACAGAGACTCTGAGACGCAAAGACTCTGAGATGCAGAGTCACAGAGAAGCAGTAACTTTGAGACTCTGAGATGCAGAGACACTGAGACGCAGAGACTTTGAGACGCAGAGACTTTGAGACGCAGAGACTTTGAGACACAGAGCCACTGAGACTCAGAGACACTGAGATGCAGAGTCTCTGAGACGGCGAGACCCTGAGACGCAGAGACACTGAGACGCAGAGACTCTGAGACCCAGAGACACTGAGACGCAGAGACACTGAGACGCAGAGACACTGAGATTCAGTGACACTGAGACGCTGAGACACTGAGACGCAGAGACACTGAGAGTAAGAGACTCTGAGACGCAGAGACACTGAGACGCAGAGACTCTGAGACGCGGAGACACTGAGAAGCAGAGACTCTGAGACGCAAAGTCGCATAGACACTGAGTCGCAGAGACACTGAGACGCAGAGATACTGAGACGCAGATACTCTGAGACTCAGGGACACTGAGATGCAGAGGCTCTGAGACGCAGAGACTCTGAGACGCAGAGACTCTGAGAGGCAGAGAGTCTGTGACGCAGAAAGTCTGTGACGCAGAGAATCTGAGACGCAGAGACACTGAGATGCAGAGACTTTGAGACGCAGAGACTCTGAGACGCAGAGACTCTGAGACGCAGAGACACTGAGACGCAGAGACTCTGAAACGCAGAGACACTGAGACGCAGAGACTCTGAGATGCAGAGTCGCTGAGACGCAGTGACTCTGAGACGCAGAGACAATGAGACGCAGAGACACTCAGACTCAGGGACACAGAAACGCAGAGACGCTGAGACTCTGAGACTCTGAGACGCAGAGACACTGAGACGCAGAGACACTGAGACGCAGAGACACTGAGACGCAGAGACACTGAGACGCAGAGACTTTGAGACGCAGAAACACTGAGACACTGAGACGCAGAGACACTGAGAAACAGAGACTCTGAGACGCAGAGACTCTGAGACGCAGAGACTCTGAGACGCAGAGACTCTGAAACGCAGAGACACTGAGACGCAGAGACTCTGAGATGCAGAGTCGCTGAGATGCAGTGACTCTGAGACGCAGAGACAATGAGACGCAGAGACACTCAGACTCAGGGACACAGAAACGCAGAGACGCTGAGACTCTGAGACTCTGAGACTCTGAGACGCAGAGACACTGAGACGCAGAGACGCAGAGACACTGAGACGCAGAGACACTGAGACGCAGAGACACTGAGACGCAGAGACTCTGAGACGCAGAGGCTCTGAGATGCAGAGACACTGTGATGCAGGGACTCTGAGACGCAGAGACTCTGAGACGCAGAGAGACTGAGACGCAGAGACTCTGAGACGCAGAGAAACTGAGACGCAGAGACACTGAGACGCAGAGACACTGAGACGCAGAGACTCTGAGATGCAAAGACTCTGAGACACAGAGTCACAGAGACGCAGAAACTTTGAGACTTTGAGACGCAGAGACAATGAGACGCAGAGACTTTGATACGCAGAGCCACTGAGACTCAGAGACACTGAGACGCAGAGACACTGAGACGCAGAGTCTCTGAGACGGTGAGACCCTGAGACGCAGAGACACTGAGACGCAGAGACTTTGAGACTCAGAGACTTTGAGACGCAGAGACACTGAGACGCAGAAACACTGAGACACTGAGATGCAGAGACACTCAGAAACAGAGACTCAGAGGGGCAGAGACTCTGAGACGCAGAGGCTCTGAGACGCAGAGAGACTGAGACGCAGAGACTCTGAGATGCAGAGACTTTGGGACGCAGAGACACTGAGACGCAGAGACACTGAGACGCAGAGACACTGAGACGCAGAGACACTGAGACGCAGAGACTCTGAGATGCAAAGACTCTGAGACGCAGAGTCACAGAGACGCAGAAACTTTGAGACTTTGAGACGCAGAGACACTGAGACGCAGAGACTTTGAGACGCAGAGACTTTGAGACGCAGAGACTTTGAGACGCAGAGCCACTGAGACTCAGAGACACTGAGACGCAGAGTCTCTGAGACGGCGAGACCCTGAGACGCAGAGACACTGAGACGCAGAGAGTCTGAGACCCAGAGACACTGAGACGCAGAGACCCTGAGACGCAGAGACTCTGAGACGCAGAGACACTGAGACGCAGAGACTCTGAGACGCAGAGACTCTGAGACGCAGAGGCTCTGAGACGCAGAGGCTCTGAGACGCAGAGATACTGAGACGCAGAGAGACTGAGACGCAGAGACACTGAGACACTGAGACGCAGAGACATTGAGACGCAGAGACACTGAGACACAGAGACTCTGAGACGCAAAGACTCTGAGACGCAAAGTCACAGAGACGCAGTAACTTTGAGACTCTGAGACGCAGAGACACTGAGACGCAGAGACTTTGAGACGCAGAGACTTTGAGACGCAGAGACTTTGAGACACAGAGCCACTGAGACGCAGAGACACTGAGACGCAGAGACTCTGAGATGCAGAGACACTGAGACGCTGAGACACTGAGACGCAGAGACACTGAGAGTAAGAGACTCTGAGACGCAGTGACTCTGAGACGCAGAGACACTGAGACGCAGAGACTCTGAGACGCGGAGACACTGAGAAGCAGAGACTCTGAGACGCAAAGTCGCATAGACACTGAGACGCAGAGACACTGAGACGCAGAGATACTGAGACGCAGATACTCTGAGACTCAGGGACACTGAGATGCAGAGGCTCTGAGACGCAGAGACTCTGAGACGCAGAGAGTCTGTGACGCAGAGAGTCTGTGACGCAGAGAATCTGAGACGCAGAGACACTGAGACGCAGAGACTCTGAGATGCAGAGTCGCTGAGACGCAGTGACTCTGAGACGCAGAGACAATGAGACGCAGAGACACTGAGACTCAGGGACACAGAAACGCAGAGACGCTGAGACTCTGAGACTCTGAGACGCAGAGACACTGAGACGCAGAGACGCAGAGACACTGAGACGCAGAGTCACTGAGACGCAGAGACACTGAGACGCAGAGACACTGAGACGCAGACACTTTGAGACGCAGAAACACTGAGACACTGAGACGCAGAGACACTGAGAAACAGAGACTCTGAGACGCAGAGACTCTGAGACGCAGAGGCTCTGAGACGCAGAGGCTCTGAGACGCAGAGACACTGAGATGCAGAGACTTTGAGACGCAGAGACTCTGAGACGCAGAGGCTCTGAGACGCAGAGGCTCTGAGACGCAGAGACACTGAGATGCAGAGACTTTGAGACGCAGAGACTCTGAGACGCAGAGACTCTGAGACGCAGAGACTCTGAGACGCAGAGACACGGAGACGCAGAGACTCTGAAACGCAGAGACACTGAGACGCAGAGACTCTGAGATGCAGAGTCGCTGAGACGCAGTGACTCTGAGACGCAGAGACAATGAGACGCAGAGACACTCAGACTCAGGGACACAGAAACGCAGAGACGCTGAGACTCTGAGACTCTGAGACGCAGAGACACTGAGACGCAGAGACGCAGAGACACTGAGACGCAGAGACACTGAGACGCAGAGACACTGAGACGCAGAGGCTCTGAGACGCAGAGGCTCTGAGATGCAGAGACACTGTGATGCAGGGACTCTGAGACGCAGAGACTCTGAGACGCAGAGAGACTGAGACGCAGAGACTCTGAGACGCAGAGAAACTGAGACGCAGAGACACTGAGACGCAGAGACACTGAGACGCAGAGACTCTGAGATGCAAAGACTCTGAGACACAGAGTCACAGAGACGCAGAAACTTTGAGACTTTGAGACGCAGAGACAATGAGACGCAGAGACTTTGAGACGCAGAGCCACTGAGACTCAGAGACACTGAGACGCAGAGACACTGAGACGCAGAGTCTCTGAGACGGTGAGACCCTGAGACGCAGAGACACTGAGACGCAGAGACTTTGAGACTCAGAGACTTTGAGACGCAGAGACACTGAGACGCAGAAACACTGAGACACTGAGATGCAGAGACACTCAGAAACAGAGACTCAGAGGGGCAGAGACTCTGAGACGCAGAGGCTCTGAGACGCAGAGAGACTGAGACGCAGAGACTCTGAGACGCAGAGACTTTGGGACGCAGAGACACTGAGACGCAGAGACACTGAGACGCAGAGACACTGAGACGCAGAGACACTGAGACGCAGAGACTCTGAGATGCAAAGACTCTGAGACGCAGAGTCACAGAGACGCAGAAACTTTGAGACTTTGAGACGCAGAGACACTGAGACGCAGAGACTTTGAGACGCAAAGACTTTGAGACGCAGAGACTTTGAGACGCAGAGCCACTGAGACTCAGAGACACTGAGACGCAGAGTCTCTGAGACGGCGAGACCCTGAGACGCAGAGACACTGAGACGCAGAGAGTCTGAGACCCAGAGACACTGAGACGCAGAGACCCTGAGACGCAGAGACTCTGAGACGCAGAGACACTGAGACGCAGAGACTCTGAGACGCAGAGACTCTGAGACGCAGAGGCTCTGAGACGCAGAGGCTCTGAGACGCAGAGATACTGAGACGCAGAGAGACTGAGACGCAGAGACACTGAGACACTGAGACGCAGAGACATGGAGACGCAGAGACACTGAGACACAGAGCTTCTGAGACGCAAAGACTCTGAGACGCAGAGTCACAGAGACGCAGTAACTTTGAGACTCTGAGACGCAGAGACACTGAGACGCAGAGACTTTGAGACGCAGAGACTTTGAGACGCAGAGACTTTGAGACACAGAGCCACTGAGACTCAGAGACACTGAGATGCAGAGTCTCTGAGACGGCGAGACCCTGAGACGCAGAGACACTGAGACGCAGAGACTCTGAGACCCAGAGACACTGAGACGCAGAGACACTGAGACGCAGAGACTTTGAGACGCAGAGACTTTGAGACGCAGAGACTTTGAGACGCAGAGCCACCGAGACTCAGAGACACTGAGACGCAGAGTCTCTGAGACGGCGAGACCCTGAGACGCAGAGACACTGAGACGCAGAGAGTCTGAGACCCAGAGACACTGAGACGCAGAGACCCTGAGACGCAGAGACTCTGAGACGCAGAGACACTGAGACGCAGAGACTCTGAGACGCAGAGGATCTGAGACGCAGAGATACTGAGACGCAGAGAGACTGAGACACTGAGACGCAGAGACATTGAGACGCAGAGACACTGAGACACAGAGACTCTGAGACGCAAAGACTCTGAGACGCAGAGTCACAGAGACGCAGTAACTTTGAGACTCTGAGACGCAGAGACACTGAGACGCAGAGACTTTGAGACGCAGAGACTTTGAGACGCAGAGACTTTGAGACACAGAGCCACTGAGATGCAGAGACCCTGAGACGCAGAGACACTGAGACGCAGAGACTCTGAGACACAGAGACACTGAGACGCTGAGACACTGAGATGCAGAGACACTGAGAGTAAGAGACTCTGAGATGCAGAGACTCTGAAACGCAGAGACTCTGAGACGCGGAGACACTGAGACGCAGAGACTCTGAGACGCAAAGTCGCAGAGACACTGAGACGCAGAGACACTGAGACGCAGAGACTTTGAGACTCAGAGACTTCGAGACGCAGAGACACTGAGACGCAGAAACACTGAGACACTGAGATGCAGAGACACTGAGAAACAGAGACTCTGAGACGCAGAGACTCTGAGACGCAGAGGCTCTGAGACGCAGAGATACTGAGACGCAGAGAGACTGAGACGCAGAGACTCTGAGACGCAGAGACTTTGAGACGCAGAGACATTGAGACGCAGAGACACTGAGACGCGGAGACTCTGAGACGCAAAGACTCTGAGACGCAGAGTCACAGAGACGCAGAAACTTTGAGACTTTGAGACGCAGAGACACTGAGACGCAGAGACTTTGAGACGCAGAGACTTTGAGACGCAGAGACTTTGAGACGCAGAGACACTGAGACGCTGAGACACTGAGAGTAAGAGACTCTGAGGCGCAGAGACTCTGAGACGCAGAGACTCTGAGACGCAGAGACTCTGAGACGCGGAGACACTGAGGCCCAGAGACTCTGAGACGCAAAGTCGCAGAGACACTGAGACGCAGAGACTTTGAGACGCAGAGACTCTAAGACGCAGAGACACTGAGACGCTGAGACACTGAGAGTAAGCGACTCTGAGTCGCAGAGACACTGAGACACTGAGACGCAGAGATGCAGAGTCACTGAGACGCAGAGACGCTGAGACGCAGAGTCACTGAGACGCAGAGTCACTGAGACGCAGAGACACTGAGACGCAGAGACACTGAGACGCAGAGACACTGAGACGCAGAGACACTGAGAAACAGAGACTCTGTGACGCAGAGACTCTGAGACGCAGAGGCTCTGAAACGCAGAGGCTCTGAAACGCAGAGACACTGCGATGCAGAGACTCTGAGACGCAGAGAGACTGAGACGCAGTGACTCTGAGACGCAGAGACACTGAGACGCAGAGACACTGAGACGCAAAGACTCTGAGACGCAGAGTCACAGAGACGCAGAAACTTTGAGACTTTGAGACGCAGAGACACTGAGACGCAGAGACTTTGAGACGCAGAGACTTTGAGACGCAGAGCCACTGAGACTCAGAGAAACTGAGACGCAGAGTCTCTGAGACGGCGAGACCCTGAGACGCAGAGACACTGAGACGCAGAGACTCTGAGAGTAAGAGACACTGAGACGCAGAGACTCTGAGACCCAGAGACACTGAGACGCAGAGACACTGAGACGCAGAGACACTGAGACGCAGAGACACTGACATGCAGAGACTCTGAGATGCAGAGACACTGAGATGCAGAGACTCTGAGACGCAAAGACTCTGAGACGCAGAGTCACAGAGACCCAGTGACTTTGAGACTTTGAGACGCAGAGACTTTGAGACTCAGAGACTTTGAGACGCAGAGACACTGAGACTCAGAGCCACTGAGACTCAGAGACACTGAGACGCAGAGTCTCTGAGACGGCGAAACCCTGAGACACAGAGACACTGAGACGCAGAGACTCTGAGACCCAGAGACACTGAGACACTGAGACGCAGAGACACAGACGCAGAGACTCTGAGACGCAGAGCCACTGAGACAGCGAGACACAGAGACGCTGAGACGCTGAGACACTGAGACGCAGAGGCACTGAGAGTAAGAGACTCTGAGACGCAGAGACTCTGAGACGCAGAGACTCTGAGACGCGGAGACACTGAGACGCAGAGACTCTGAGACGCAAAGTCGCAGAGACACTGAGACGCAGAGACACTGAGACGCAGAGATACTGAGACGCAGATACTCTGAGACTCAGGGACACTGAGATGCAGAGGCTCTGAGACGCAGAGACTCTGAGACGCAGAGACTCTGAGACGCAGAGACTCTGAGACTCTGAGATGCAGAGACACTGAGACGCAGAGACACTGAGACGCAGAGAGTCTGTGACACAGAGAATCTGAGACGCAGAGACACTGATCTGCAGATTCTTTGAGACGCAGAGACTCTGAGACGCAGTGACTCTGAGACTGAGACGCAGAGACACTGAGACGCAGAGACACTGAGACGCAGAGACTCTGAGATGCACAGTCGCTGAGACGCAGAGACACTGAGACGCAGAGACACTGAGACGCAGAGTCACTGAGACACAGAGACACTGAGACGCAGAGACACTGAGACGCAGAGACACTGAGACGCAGAGACTTTGAGACGCAGAAACACTGAGACACTGAGAAACAGAGACTCTGAGACGCAGAGACTCTGAGACGCAGAGGCTCTGAGACGCAGAGACACTGTGATGCAGGGACTCTGAGACGCAGAGACTCTGAGACGCAGAGACTCTGAGACGCAGAGACTCTGAGACACAGAGACACTGAGACGCAGAGACACTGAGACGCAGAGACACTGAGACGCAGAAACACTGAGACACTGAGACGCAGAGACACTGAGAAACAGAGACTCTGAGACGCAGAGACTCTGAGACGCAGAGGCTCTGAGACGCAGAGGCTCTGAGATGCAGAGACACTGTGATGCAGGGACTCTGAGACGCAGAGACTCTGAGACGCAGAGAGACTGAGACGCAAAGTCACAGAGACGCAGAAACTTTGAGACTTTGAAACGCAGAGACACTGAGACGCAGAGACTTTGAGACGCAGAGCCACTGAGACTCAGAGACACTGAGACGCAGAGACACTGAGACGCAGAGTCTCTGAGACGGCGAGACCCTGAGACGCAGAGACACTGAGACGCAGAGACTTTGAGACTCAGAGACTTTGAGACGCAGAGACAATGAGACGCAGAAACACTGAGACACTGAGATGCAGAGACACTCAGAAACAGAGACTCTGAGACGCAGAGACTCTGAGACGCGGAGGCTCTGAGACGCAGAGATACTGAGACGCAGAGAGACTGAGACGCAGAGACTCTGAGACGCAGAGACTTTGGGACGCAGAGACACTGAGACGCAGAGACACTGAGGCGCAGAGACTTTGAGACACAGAGACTTTGAGACGCAGAGACTTTGAGACGCAGAGACACTGAGACGCAGAGACTTTGAGACGCAGAGACACTGAGACGCAGAGACTCTGAGACGCAGAGACACTGAGACGCTGAGACAATGAGACGCAGAGACACTGAGCGTAAGAGACTCTGAGACGCAGACACTCTGAGACGCAGAGACTCTGAGACGCAGAGACTCTGAGACGCGGAGACACTGAGACGCAGAGACTCTGAGACGCAAACTCGCAGAGACACTGAGACGCAGAGACACTGAGACACAGAGACTTTGAGACTCAGAGACTCTGAAATGCAGAGACTCTGAGACTCAGAGGCTCTGAGACGCAGAGATACTGAGATGCAGAGAGACTGAGACGCAGAGACACTGAGACACTGAGACGCAGAGGCATTGAGACGCAGAGACACTGAGACACAGAGACTCTGAGACGCAAAGACTCTGAGACGCAGAGACACTGAGACGCAGTGACTTTGAGACGCAGAGACTTTGAGACGCAGAGACTTTGAGACGCAGAGACTTTGAGACGCAGAGCCACTGAGACTCAGAGAAACTGAGACGCAGAGTCGCTGAGACGCAGTGACTCTGAGACGCAGAGACAATGAGACGCAGAGACACTCAGACTCAGGGACACAGAAACGCAGAGACGCCGAGACTCTGAGACTCAGAGACACTGACACGCAGAGACGCAGAGACACTGAGACGCAGAGACACTGAGACGCAGAAACACTGAGACACTGAGACGCAGAGACACTGAGAAACAGAGACTCTGAGACGCAGAGACTCTGAGACGCAGAGGCTCTGAGACGCAGAGGCTCTGAGACGCAGAGACACTGTGATGCAGGGACTCTGAGACGCGGCGACACTGAGACGCAGAGACACTGAGACGCAGAGACTCTGAGACGCAGAGAGACTGAGACGCAGAGACTCTGAGACGCGGAGACACTGAGACGCAGAGACACTGAGACGCAGATACACTGAGACGCAGAGACTCTGAGACGCAGAGTCACAGAGACGCAGAGTCACAGAGACGCAGAAACTTTGAGACTTTGAGACGCAGAGACTTTGAGACGCAGAGCCACTGAGACTCAGAGACACTGAGACGCAGAGACACTGAGACGCAGAGTCTCTGAGACGGTGAGACCCTGAGACGCAGAGACACTGAGACGCAGAGACTTTGAGACTCAGAGACTTTGAGACGCAGAGACACTGAGACGCAGAAACACTGAGACACTGAGATGCAGAGACACTCAGAAACAGAGACTCAGAGAGGCAGAGACTCTGAGACGCAGAGGCTCTGAGACGCAGAGAGACTGAGACGCAGAGACTCTGAGTGGCAGAGACTTTGGGACGCAGAGACACTGAGACGCAGAGACACTGAGACGCAGAGACACTGAGACGCAGAGACTCTAAGACGCAAAGACTCTGAGACGCAGAGTCACAGAGACGCAGAAACTTTGAGACTTTGAGACGCAGAGACACTGAGACGCAGAGACTTTGAGACGCAGAGACTTTGAGACGCAGAGACTTTGAGACGCAGAGCCACTGAGACTCAGAGACACTGAGACGCAGAGTCTCTGAGACGGCGAGACCCTGAGACGCAGAGACACTGAGACGCAGAGAGTCTGAGACCCAGAGACACTGAGACGCAGAGACCCTGAGACGCAGAGACACTGAGAAACAGAGTCTGAGACGCAGAGACTCTGAGACGCAAAGACTCTGAGACGCAGAGTCACAGAGACCCAGTGTCTTTGAGACTTTGAGACGCAGAGACTTTGAGACTCAGAGACTTTGAGACGCAGAGACACTGAGACTCAGAGCCACTGAGACTCAAAGACACTGAGACGCACAGTCTCTGAGACGGCGAAACCCTGAGACACAGAGACACTGAGACGCAGAGACTCTGAGACCCAGAGACACTGAGACACTGAGACGCAGAGACACAGACGCAGAGACTCTGAGACGCAGAGCCACTGAGACAGCGAGACACAGAGACGCTGAGACGCTGAGACACTGAGACGCAGAGGCACTGAGAGTAAGAGACTCTGAGACGCAGAGACTCTGAGACGCAGAGACTCTGAGACGCGGAGACACTGAGACGCAGAGACTCTGAGACGCAAAGTCGCAGAGACACTGAGACGCAGAGACACTGAGACGCAGAGATACTGAGACGCAGATACTCTGAGACTCAGGGACACTGAGATGCAGAGGCTCTGAGACGCAGAGACTCTGAGACGCAGAGACTCTGAGACTCAGAGCCACTGAGACTCAAAGACACTGAGACGCACAGTCTCTGAGACGGCGAAACCCTGAGACACAGAGACACTGAGACGCAGAGACTCTGAGACCCAGATACACTGAGACACTGAGACGCAGAGACACAGACGCAGAGACTCTGAGACGCAGAGCCACTGAGACAGCGAGACACAGAGACGCTGAGACGCTGAGACACTGAGACGCAGAGGCACTGAGAGTAAGAGACTCTGAGACGCAGAGACTCTGAGACGCAGAGACTCTGAGACGCGGAGACACTGAGACGCAGAGACTCTGAGACGCAAAGTCGCAGAGACACTGAGACGCAGAGACACTGAGACGCAGAGATACTGAGACGCAGATACTCTGAGACTCAGGGACACTGAGATGCAGAGGCTCTGAGACGCAGAGACTCTGAGACGCAGAGACTCTGAGACGCAGAGACTCTGAGACTCTGAGATGTAGAGACACTGTGACGCAGAGACACTGAGATGCAGAGAGTCTGTGACACAGAGAATCTGAGACGCAGAGACACTGATCTGCAGATTCTTTGAGACGCAGAGACTCTGAGACGCAGTGACTCTGAGACTGAGACGCAGAGACACTGAGACGCAGAGACACTGAGACGCAGAGACACTGAGACGCAGAGACTCTGAGATGCACAGTCGCTGAGACGCAGAGACACTGAGACGCAGAGACACTGAGACGCAGAGACTTTAAGACGCAGAAACACTGAGACACTGAGACGCAGAGACACTGAGAAAGAGAGACACTGAGAAACAGAGACTCTGAGACGCAGAGACTCTGAGACGCAGAGGCTCTGAGACGCAGAGGCTCTGAGACGCAGAGACACTGTGATGCAGGGACTCTGAGACGCAGAGACTCTGAGACGCAGAGACTCTGAGACGCAGAGACTCTGAGACGCAGAGACACTGAGACGCAGAGACACTGAGACGCAGAGACACTGAGACACTGAGACGCAGAGACACTGAGAAACAGAGACTCTGAGACGCAGAGACTCTGAGACGCAGAGGCTCTGAGACGCAGAGGCTCTGAGACGCAGAGACACTGTGATGCAGGGACTCTGAGACGCAGAGACTCTGAGACGCAGAGACTTTGAGACTCAGAGACTTTGAGACGCAGAGACACTGAGACGCAGAAACACTGAGACGCAGAGACACTGAGACGCTGAGAGACTGAGACGCAGAGACACTGAGAGTAAGAGACCCTGAGATGCAGAGACTCTGAAACGCAGAGACTCTGAGACGCGGAGACACTGAGACGCAGAGACACTGAGACGCAGAGACACTGAGACGCAGAGACTTTGAGACTCAGAGACTTTGAGACGCAGAGACACTGAGACGCAGAAACACTGAGACGCAGAGACACTGAGACGCTGAGAGACTGAGACGCAGAGACACTGAGAGTAAGAGACCCTGAGATGCAGAGACTCTGAAACGCAGAGATTCTGAGACGCGGAGACACTGAGACGCAGAGACTCTCTGACGCAGAGACTTTGAGACGCAGAGACATTGAGACGCAGAGTCACAGAGACGCAGAACTTTGAGACTTTGAGACGCAGAGACACTGAGACGCAGAGACTTTGAGACACAGAGACTTTGAGACGCAGAGACTTTGAGACGCAGAGACACTGAGACGCTGAGACACTGAGAGTAAGAGACTCTGAGGCGCAGAGACTCTGAGACGCAGAGACACTGAGACGCAGAAACACTGAGACACTGAGACGCAGAGACACTGAGAAACAGAGACTCTGAGACGCAGAGACTCTGAGACGCAGAGGCTCTGAGACGCAGAGGCTCTGAGACGCAGAGACACTGTGATGCAGGGACTCTGAGACGCAGAGACTCTGAGACGCAGAGTCACAGAGACGCAGAGTCACAGAGACGCAGAAACTTTGAGACTTTGAAACGCAGAGACACTGAGACGCAGAGACTTTGAGACGCAGAGCCACTGAGACTCAGAGACACTGAGACGCAGAGACACTGAGACGCAGAGTCTCTGAGACGGCGAGACCCTGAGACGCAGAGACACTGAGACGCAGAGACTTTGAGACTCAGAGACTTTGAGACGCAGAGACAATGAGACGCAGAAACACTGAGACACTGAGATGCAGAGACACTCAGAAACAGAGACTCTGAGACGCAGAGACTCTGAGACGCAGAGGCTCTGAGACGCAGAGATACTGAGACGCAGAGACCCTGAGACGCAGAGACACTGAGACGCTGAGACAATGAGACACAGAGACACTGAGAGTAAGAGACTCTGAGATGCAGAGACTCTGAAGCGCAGAGACTCTGAGACGCGGAGACACTGAGACGCAGAGACACTGAGACGCAGAGACACTGAGACGCAGAGACTTTGAGACTCAGAGACTTTGAGACGCAGAGACACTGAGACGCAGAAACACTGAGACGCAGAGACACTGAGACGCTGAGACACTGAGAGTAAGAGACCCTGAGATGCAGAGACTCTGAAACGCAGAGACTCTGAGACGCGGAGACACTGAGACGCAGAGACACTGAGACACTGAGACGCAGAGACTTTGAGACTCAGAGACTTTGAGACGCAGAGACACTGAGACGCAGAAACACTGAGACGCAGAGACACTGAGATGCTGAGACACTGAGACGCAGAGACACTGAGAGTAAGAGACCCTGAGATGCAGAGACTCTGAAACGCAGAGATTCTGAGACGCGGAGACACTGAGACGCAGAGACTCTCAGACGCAGAGACTTTGAGACGCAGAGACATTGAGATGCAGAGTCACAGAGACGCAGAACTTTGAGACTTTGAGACGCAGAGACACTGAGACGCAGAGACTTTGAGACACAGAGACTTTGAGACGCAGAGACTTTGAGACGCAGAGACACTGAGACGCTGAGACACTGAGAGTAAGAGACTCTGAGGCGCAGAGACTCTGAGACGCAGAGACTCTGAGACGCAGAGACTCTGAGACGCGGAGACACTGAGACGCAGAGACTTTGAGACGCAGAGACTCTGAGACGCAGAGACACTGAGACGCTGAGACACTGAGAGTAAGAGACTCTGAGACGCAGAGAGACTGAGACGCAGAGACTCTGAGACGCAGAGACACTGAGACGCAGAGACACTGAGACGCAGAGACACTGAGACGCAGAGACACTGAGACGCAGAGACTCTGAGATGCAAAGACTCTGAGACGCAGAGTCACAGAGACGCAGAAACTTTGAGACTTTGAGACGCAGAGACAATGAGACGCAGAGACTTTGAGACGCAGAGCCACTGAGACTCAGAGACACTGAGACGCAGAGACACTGAGACGCAGAGTCTCTGAGACGGTGAGACCCTGAGACGCAGAGACACTGAGACGCAGAGACTTTGAGACTCAGAGACTTTGAGACGCAGAGACACTGAGACGCAGAAACACTGAGACACTGAGATGCAGAGACACTCAGAAACAGAGACTCAGAGAGGCAGAGACTCTGAGACGCAGAGGCTCTGAGACGCAGAGAGACTGAGACGCAGAGACTCTGAGACGCAGAGACTTTGTGACGCAGAGACACTGAGACGCAGAGACACTGAGACGCAGAGACACTGAGACGCAGAGACACTGAGACGCAGAGACTCTGAGATGCAAAGACTCTGAGACGCAGAGTCACAGAGACGCAGAAACTTTGAGACTTTGAGACGCAGAGACACTGAGACGCAGAGACTTTGAGACGCAGAGACTTTGAGACGCAGAGCCACTGAGACTCAGAGACACTGAGACGCAGAGTCTCTGAGACGGCGAGACCCTGAGACGCAGAGACACTGAGACGCAGAGAGTCTGAGACCCAGAGACACTGAGACGCAGAGACCCTGAGACGCAGAGACTCTGAGACGCAGAGACACTGAGACGCAGAGACTCTGAGACGCAGAGACACTGAGACGCTGAGACACTGAGATGCAGAGACACTGAGAGTAAGAGACTCTGAGATGCAGAGACTCTGAAACGCAGAGACTCTGAGACGCGGAGACACTGAGACGCAGAGACTCTGAGACGCAAAGTCGCAGAGACACTGAGACGCAGAGACACTGAGACGCAGAGACTTTGAGGCTCAGAGACTTCGAGACGCAGAGACACTGAGACGCAGAAACACTGAGACACTGAGATGCAGAGACACTGAGAAACAGAGACTCTGAGACGCAGAGACTCTGAGACGCAGAGGCTCTGAGACGCAGAGATACTGAAACGCAGAGAGACTGAGACGCAGAGACTCTGAGACGCAGAGACTTTGAGACGCAGAGACATTGAGACGCAGAGACACTGAGACGCGGAGACTCTGAGACGCAAAGACTCTGAGACGCAGAGTCACAGAGACGCAGAAACTTTGAGACTTTGAGTCGCAGAGACACTGAGACGCAGAGACTTTGAGACGCAGAGACTTTGAGACGCAGAGACTTTGAGACGCAGAGACACTGAGACGCTGAGACACTGAGAGTAAGAGACTCTGAGGCGCAGAGACTCTGAGACGCAGAGACTCTGAGACGCAGAGACTCTGAGACGCGGAGACACTGAGACCCAGAGACTCTGAGATGCAAAGTCGCAGAGACACTGAGACGCAGAGACTTTGAGACGCAGAGACTCTAAGACGCAGAGACACTGAGACGCTGAGACACTGAGAGTAAGCGACTCTGAGTCGCAGAGACACTGAGACACTGAGACGCAGAGATGCAGAGTCACTGAGACGCAGAGACGCTGAGACGCAGAGTCACTGAGACGCAGAGTCACTGAGACTCAGAGACACTGAGACGCAGAGACACTGAGACGCAGAGACACTGAGACGCAGAGACACTGAGACACTGAGATGCAGAGACACTGAGAAACAGAGACTCTGTGACGCAGAGACTCTGAGATGAAGAGGCTCTGAAACGCAGAGGCTCTGAAACGCAGAGACACTGCGATGCAGAGACTCTGAGACGCAGAGACTCTGAGACGCAGAGAGACTGAGACGCAGTGACTCTGAGACGCAGAGACTTTGAGACGCAGAGACACTGAGACGCAGAGACTTTGAGACGCAGAGACTTTGAGACGCAGAGCCACTGAGACTCAGAGAAACTGAGACGCAGAGTCTCTGAGACGGCGAGACCCTGAGACGCAGAGACACTGAGACGCAGAGACTCTGAGACCCAGAGACACTGAGACGCAGAGGCTCTGAGACCCAGAGACACTGAGACGCAGAGACACTGAGACGCAGAGACTCTGAGCCGCAGAGACTCTGAGACGCAGAGACACTGAGACGCAGAGACACTGAGACGCAGAGACTCTGAGATGCACAGTCGCTGAGACGCAGAGACACTGAGACGCAGAGACACTGAGACGCAGAGACACTGAGACGCAGAGTCACTGAGACACAGAGACACTGAGACGCAGAGACACTGAGACGCAGAGACACTGAGACGCAGAGACTTTGAGACGCAGAAACACGGAGACACTGAGACGCAGAGACACTGAGAAACAGAGGCACTGAGAAACAGAGACTCTGAGACGCAGAGACTCTGAGACGCAGAGGCTCTGAGACGCAGAGACACTGTGATGCAGGGACTCTGAGACGCAGAGACTCTGAGACGCAGAGACTCTGAGACGCAGAGACTCTGAGACGCAGAGACACTGAGACGCAGAGACACTGAGACGCAGAAACACTGAGACACTGAGACGCAGAGACACTGAGAAACAGAGACTCTGAGACGCAGAGACTCTGAGACGCAGAGGCTCTGAGACGCAGAGGCTCTGAGACGCAGAGACACTGTGATGCAGGGACTCTGAGACGCATAGACTCTGAGATGCAGAGAGACTGAGACGCAGAGTCACAGAGACGCAGAAACTTTGAGACTTTGAGACGCAGAGACACTGAGACGCAGAGACTTTGAGACGCAGAGACTTTGAGACGCAGAGCCACTGAGACTCAGAGAAACTGAGACGCAGAGTCTCTGAGACGGCGAGACCCTGAGACGCAGAGACACTGAGACGCAGAGACTCTGAGACCCAGAGACACTGAGACGCAGAGACTCTGAGACCCAGAGACACTGAGACGCAGAGACACTGAGACGCAGAGACACTGAGACGCAGAGACACTGACATGCAGAGACTCTGAGATGCAGAGACACTGAGACTCAGAGACCCTGAGACGCAGAGACACTGAGACGCAGAGACTCTGAGACCCAGAGACACTGAGACGCAGAGACTTTGGGACGCAGAGAAACTGAGACGCAGAGACACTGAGATGCAGAGACACTGAGACGCAGAGACTTTGAGATGCAAAGACTCTGAGACGCAGAGTCACAGAGACGCAGAAACTTTGAGACTTTGAGACGCAGAGACACTGAGACGCAGAGACTTTGAGACGCAGAGACTTTGAGACGCAGAGACTTTGAGACGCAGAGCCACTGAGACTCAGAGACACTGAGACGCAGAGAGTCTGAGACCCAGAGACACTGAGACGCAGAGACCCTGAGACGCAGAGAGTCTGAGACGCAGAGACACTGAGACGCAGAGACTCTGAGACGCAGAGACACTGAGACGCTGAGACACTGAGATGCAGAGACACTGAGAGTAAGAGACTCTGAGATGCAGAGACTCTGAAACGCAGAGACTCTGAGACGCGGAGACATTGAGACGCAGAGACTCTGAGACGCAAAGTCGCAGAGACACTGAGACGCAGAGACACTGAGGCGCAGAGACTTTGAGACTCAGAGACTTCGAGACGCAGAGACACTGAGACGCAGAAACACTGAGACACTGAGATGCAGAGACACTGAGAAACAGAGACTCTGAGGCGCAGAGACTCTGAGACGCAGAGGCTCTGAGACGCAGAGATACTGAGACGCAGAGAGACTGAGACGCAGAGACTCTGAGACGCAGAGACTTTGAGACGCAGAGACATTGAGACGCAGAGACACTGAGACGCGGAGACTCTGAGACGCAAAGACTCTGAGACGCAGAGTCACAGAGACGCAGAAACTTTGAGACTTTGAGACGCAGAGACACTGAGACGCAGAAACTTTGAGACGCAGAGACTTTGAGACGCAGAGACTTTGAGACGCAGAGACACTGAGACGCTGAGACACTGAGAGTAAGAGACTCTGAGGCGCAGAGACTCTGAGACGCAGAGACTCTGAGACGCAGAGACTCTGAGACGCGGAGACACTGAGGCCCAGAGACTCTGAGACGCAAAGTCGCAGAGACACTGAGACGCAGAGACTTTGAGACGCAGAGACACTGAGAGTAAGCGACTCTGAGTCGCAGAGACACTGAGACACTGAGACGCAGAGATGCAGAGTCACTGAGACGCAGAGACGCTGAGACGCAGAGTCACTGAGACGCAGAGTCACTGAGACGCAGAGACACTGAGACGCAGAGACACTGAGACGCAGAGACACTGAGATGCAGAGACACTGAGAAACAGAGACTCTGTGACGCAGAGACTCTGAGACGCAGAGGCTCTGAAACGCAGAGGCTCTGAAACGCAGAGACACTGCGATGCAGAGACTCTGAGACGCAGAGACTCTGAGACGCAGAGAGACTGAGACGCAGTGACTCTGAGACGCAGAGACACTGAGATGCAGAGACACTGAGACGCAAAGACTCTGAGACGCAGAGTCACAGAGACACAGAAACTTTGAGACTTTGAGACGCAGAGACACTGAGACGCAGAGACTTTGAGACGCAGAGACTTTGAGACGCAGAGCCACTGAGACTCAGAGAAACTGAGACGCAGAGTCTCTGAGACGGCGAGACCCTGAGACGCAGAGACACTGAGACGCAGAGACTCTGAGACCCAGAGACACTGAGACGCAGAGACTCTGAGACCCAGAGACACTGAGACGCAGAGACACTGAGACGCAGAGACACTGAGACGCAGAGACACTGACATGCAGAGACTCTGAGATGCAGAGACACTGAGACGCAGAGACTCTGAGACGCAAAGACTCTGAGACGCAGAGTCACAGAGACCCAGTGACTTTGAGACTTTGAGACGCAGAGACTTTGAGACTCAGAGACTTTGAGACGCAGAGACACTGAGACTCAGAGCCACTGAGACTCAGAGACACTGAGACGCAGAGTCTCTGAGACGGCGAAACCCTGAGACACAGAGACACTGAGACGCAGAGACTCTGAGACCCAGAGACACTGAGACACTGAGACGCAGAGACACAGACGCAGAGACTCTGAGACGCAGAGCCACTGAGACAGCGAGACACAGAGACGCTGAGACGCTGAGACACTGAGACGCAGAGGCACTGAGAGTAAGAGACTCTGAGACGCAGAGACTCTGAGACGCAGAGACTCTGAGACGCGGAGACACTGAGACGCAGAGACTCTGAGACGCAAAGTCGCAGAGACACTGAGACGCAGAGACACTGAGACGCAGAGATACTGAGACGCAGATACTCTGAGACTCAGGGACACTGAGATGCAGAGGCTCTGAGACGCAGAGACTCTGAGACGCAGAGACTCTGAGACGCAGAGACTCTGAGACTCTGAGATGCAGAGACACTGAGACGCAGAGACACTGAGACGCAGAGAGTCTGTGGCACAGAGAATCTGAGACGCAGAGACACTGATCTGCAGATGCTTTGAGACGCAGAGACTCTGAGACGCAGTGACTCTGAGACTGAGACGCAGAGACACTGAGACGCAGAGACACTGAGACGCAGAGACTCTGAGATGCACAGTCGCTGAGACGCAGAGACACTGAGACGCAGAGACACTGAGACGCAGAGACACTGAGACGCAGAGTCACTGAGACACAGAGACACTGAGACGCAGAGACACTGAGACGCAGAGACACTGAGACGCAGAGACTTTGAGACGCAGAAACACTGAGACACTGAGAAACAGAGACTCTGAGACGCAGAGACTCTGAGACGCAGAGGCTCTGAGACGCAGAGTCACTGTGATGCAGGGACTCTGAGACGCAGAGACTCTGAGACGCAGAGACTCTGAGACGCAGAGACTCTGAGACACAGAGACACTGAGACGCAGAGACACTGAGACGCAGAGACACTGAGACGCAGAAACACTGAGACACTGAGACGCAGAGACACTGAGAAACAGAGACTCTGAGACGCAGAGACTCTGAGACGCAGAGGCTCTGAGACGCAGAGGCTCTGAGACGCAGAGACACTGTGATGCAGGGACTCTGAGACGCAGAGACTCTGAGACGCAGAGAGACTGAGACGCAGAGTCACAGAGACGCAGAAACTTTGAGACTTTGAAACGCAGAGACACTGAGACGCAGAGACTTTGAGACGCAGAGCCACTGAGACTCAGAGACACTGAGACGCAGAGACACTGAGACGCAGAGTCTCTGAGACGGCGAGACCCTGAGACGCAGAGACACTGAGACGCAGAGACTTTGAGACTCAGAGACTTTGAGACGCAGAGACAATGAGACGCAGAAACACTGAGACACTGAGATGCAGAGACACTCAGAAACAGAGACTCTGAGACGCAGAGACTCTGAGACGCAGAGGCTCTGAGACGCAGAGATACTGAGACGCAGAGAGACTGAGACGCAGAGACTCTGAGACGCAGAGACTTTGGGACGCAGAGACACTGAGACGCAGAGACACTGAGGCGCAGAGACTTTGAGACGCAGAGACTTTGAGACGCAGAGACTTTGAGACGCAGAGACACTGAGACGCAGAGACTTTGAGACGCAGAGACACTGAGATGCAGAGACACTGAGAAACAGAGACTCTGTGACGCAGAGACTCTGAGACGCAGAGGCTCTGAAACGCAGAGGCTCTGAAACGCAGAGACACTGCGATGCAGAGACTCTGAGACGCAGAGACTCTGAGACGCAGAGAGACTGAGACGCAGTGACTCTGAGACGCAGAGACACTGAGATGCAGAGACACTGAGACGCAAAGACTCTGAGACGCAGAGTCACAGAGACACAGAAACTTTGAGACTTTGAGACGCAGAGACACTGAGACGCAGAGACTTTGAGACGCAGAGACTTTGAGACGCAGAGCCACTGAGACTCAGAGAAACTGAGACGCAGAGTCTCTGAGACGGCGAGACCCTGAGACGCAGAGACACTGAGACGCAGAGACTCTGAGACCCAGAGACACTGAGACGCAGAGACTCTGAGACCCAGAGACACTGAGACGCAGAGACACTGAGACGCAGAGACACTGAGACGCAGAGACACTGACATGCAGAGACTCTGAGATGCAGAGACACTGAGACGCAGAGACTCTGAGACGCAAAGACTCTGAGACGCAGAGTCACAGAGACCCAGTGACTTTGAGACTTTGAGACGCAGAGACTTTGAGACTCAGAGACTTTGAGACGCAGAGACACTGAGACTCAGAGCCACTGAGACTCAGAGACACTGAGACGCAGAGTCTCTGAGACGGCGAAACCCTGAGACACAGAGACACTGAGACGCAGAGACTCTGAGACCCAGAGACACTGAGACACTGAGACGCAGAGACACAGACGCAGAGACTCTGAGACGCAGAGCCACTGAGACAGCGAGACACAGAGACGCTGAGACGCTGAGACACTGAGACGCAGAGGCACTGAGAGTAAGAGACTCTGAGACGCAGAGACTCTGAGACGCAGAGACTCTGAGACGCGGAGACACTGAGACGCAGAGACTCTGAGACGCAAAGTCGCAGAGACACTGAGACGCAGAGACACTGAGACGCAGAGATACTGAGACGCAGATACTCTGAGACTCAGGGACACTGAGATGCAGAGGCTCTGAGACGCAGAGACTCTGAGACGCAGAGACTCTGAGACGCAGAGACTCTGAGACTCTGAGATGCAGAGACACTGAGACGCAGAGACACTGAGACGCAGAGAGTCTGTGGCACAGAGAATCTGAGACGCAGAGACACTGATCTGCAGATGCTTTGAGACGCAGAGACTCTGAGACGCAGTGACTCTGAGACTGAGACGCAGAGACACTGAGACGCAGAGACACTGAGACGCAGAGACTCTGAGATGCACAGTCGCTGAGACGCAGAGACACTGAGACGCAGAGACACTGAGACGCAGAGACACTGAGACGCAGAGTCACTGAGACACAGAGACACTGAGACGCAGAGACACTGAGACGCAGAGACACTGAGACGCAGAGACTTTGAGACGCAGAAACACTGAGACACTGAGAAACAGAGACTCTGAGACGCAGAGACTCTGAGACGCAGAGGCTCTGAGACGCAGAGTCACTGTGATGCAGGGACTCTGAGACGCAGAGACTCTGAGACGCAGAGACTCTGAGACGCAGAGACTCTGAGACACAGAGACACTGAGACGCAGAGACACTGAGACGCAGAGACACTGAGACGCAGAAACACTGAGACACTGAGACGCAGAGACACTGAGAAACAGAGACTCTGAGACGCAGAGACTCTGAGACGCAGAGGCTCTGAGACGCAGAGGCTCTGAGACGCAGAGACACTGTGATGCAGGGACTCTGAGACGCAGAGACTCTGAGACGCAGAGAGACTGAGACGCAGAGTCACAGAGACGCAGAAACTTTGAGACTTTGAAACGCAGAGACACTGAGACGCAGAGACTTTGAGACGCAGAGCCACTGAGACTCAGAGACACTGAGACGCAGAGACACTGAGACGCAGAGTCTCTGAGACGGCGAGACCCTGAGACGCAGAGACACTGAGACGCAGAGACTTTGAGACTCAGAGACTTTGAGACGCAGAGACAATGAGACGCAGAAACACTGAGACACTGAGATGCAGAGACACTCAGAAACAGAGACTCTGAGACGCAGAGACTCTGAGACGCAGAGGCTCTGAGACGCAGAGATACTGAGACGCAGAGAGACTGAGACGCAGAGACTCTGAGACGCAGAGACTTTGGGACGCAGAGACACTGAGACGCAGAGACACTGAGGCGCAGAGACTTTGAGACGCAGAGACTTTGAGACGCAGAGACTTTGAGACGCAGAGACACTGAGACGCAGAGACTTTGAGACGCAGAGACACTGAGACGCAGAGACTCTGAGACGCAGAGACACTGAGACGCTGAGACAATGAGACGCAGAGACACTGAGCGTAAGAGACTCTGAGACGCAGACACTCTGAGACGCAGAGACTCTGAGACGCAGAGACTCTGAGACGCGGAGACACTGAGACGCAGAGACTCTGAGACGCAGAGAGTCTGTGACACAGAGAATCTGAGACGCAGAGACACTGATCTGCAGATTCTTTGAGACGCAGAGACTCTGAGACGCAGTGACTGTGAGACTGAGACGCAGAGACACTGAGACGCAGAGACACTGAGACGCAGAGACTCTGAGATGCACAGTCGCTGAGACGCAGAGACACTGAGACGCAGAGACACTGAGACGCAGAGACACTGAGACGCAGAGTCACTGAGACACAGAGACACTGAGACGCAGAGACACTGAGACGCAGAGACACTGAGACGCAGAGACTTTGAGACGCAGAAACACTGAGACACCGAGAAACAGAGACTCTGAGACGCAGAGACTCTGAGACGCAGAGGCTCTGAGACGCAGAGACACTGTGATGCAGGGACTCTGAGACGCAGAGACTCTGAGACGCAGAGACTCTGAGACGCAGAGACTCTGAGACACAGAGACACTGAGACGCAGAGACACTGAGACGCAGAGACACTGAGACGCAGAAACACTGAGACACTGAGACGCAGAGACACTGAGAAACAGAGACTCTGAGACGCAGAGACTCTGAGACGCAGAGGCTCTGAGACGCAGAGGCTCTGAGACGCAGAGACACTGTGATGCAGGGACTCTGAGACGCAGAGACTCTGAGACGCAGAGAGACTGAGACGCAGAGTCACAGAGACGCAGAAACTTTGAGACTTTGAAACGCAGAGACACTGAGACGCAGAGACTTTGAGACGCAGAGCCACTGAGACTCAGAGACACTGAGACGCAGAGACACTGAGACGCAGAGTCTCTGAGACGGCGAGACCCTGAGACGCAGAGACACTGAGACGCAGAGACTTTGAGACTCAGAGACTTTGAGACGCAGAGACAATGAGACGCAGAAACACTGAGACACTGAGATGCAGAGACACTCAGAAACAGAGACTCTGAGACGCAGAGACTCTGAGACGCAGAGGCTCTGAGACGCAGAGATACTGAGACGCAGAGAGACTGAGACGCAGAGACTCTGAGACGCAGAGACTTTGGGACGCAGAGACACTGAGACGCAGAGACACTGAGGCGCAGAGACTTTGAGACGCAGAGACTTTGAGACGCAGAGACTTTGAGACGCAGAGACACTGAGACGCAGAGACTTTGAGACGCAGAGACACTGAGACGCAGAGACTCTGAGACGCAGAGACACTGAGACGCTGAGACAATGAGACGCAGAGACACTGAGCGTAAGAGACTCTGAGACGCAGACACTCTGAGACGCAGAGACTCTGAGACGCAGAGACTCTGAGACGCGGAGACACTGAGACGCAGAGACTCTGAGACGCAAACTC
Organism: Carcharhinus amblyrhynchos; assembly: GCF_965287045.1. Lineage (NCBI taxonomy): Eukaryota > Metazoa > Chordata > Chondrichthyes > Carcharhiniformes > Carcharhinidae > Carcharhinus > Carcharhinus amblyrhynchos. The sequence continues at coordinate 172,910 of NW_027649894.1, forward strand.
GCAGAGACACTGAGACGCAGAGACACTGAGACACAGAGACTTTGAGACTCAGAGACTCTGAAATGCAGAGACTCTGAGACTCAGAGGCTCTGAGACGCAGAGATACTGAGATGCAGAGAGACTGAGACGCAGAGACACTGAGACACTGAGACGCAGAGGCATTGAGACGCAGAGACACTGAGACACAGAGACTCTGAGACGCAAAGACTCTGAGACGCAGAGACACTGAGACGCAGTGACTTTGAGACGCAGAGACTTTGAGACGCAGAGACTTTGAGACACAGAGACTTTGAGACGCAGAGCCACTGAGACTCAGAGAAACTGAGACGCAGAGTCGCTGAGACGCAGTGACTCTGAGACGCAGAGACAATGAGACGCAGAGACACTGTGATGCAGGGACTCTGAGACGCGGCGACACTGAGACGCAGAGACACTGAGACGCAGAGACTCTGAGACGCAGAGAGACTGAGACGCAGAGACTCTGAGACGCGGAGACACTGAGACGCAGAGACACTGAGACGCAGATACACTGAGACGCAGAGACTCTGAGACGCAGAGTCACAGAGACGCAGAGTCACAGAGACGCAGAAACTTTGAGACTTTGAGACGCAGAGACAATGAGACGCAGAGACTTTGAGACGCAGAGCCACTGAGACTCAGAGACACTGAGACGCAGAGACACTGAGACGCAGAGTCTCTGAGACGGTGAGACCCTGAGACGCAGAGACACTGAGACGCAGAGACTTTGAGACTCAGAGACTTTGAGACGCAGAGACACTGAGACGCAGAAACACTGAGACACTGAGATGCAGAGACACTCAGAAACAGAGACTCAGACAGGCAGAGACTCTGAGACGCAGAGGCTCTGAGACGCAGAGAGACTGAGACGCAGAGACTCTGAGTGGCAGAGACTTTGGGACGCAGAGACACTGAGACGCAGAGACACTGAGACGCAGAGACACTGAGACGCAGAGACTCTAAGACGCAAAGACTCTGAGACGCAGAGTCACAGAGACGCAGAAACTTTGAGACTTTGAGACGCAGAGACACTGAGACGCAGAGACTTTGAGACGCAGAGACTTTGAGACGCAGAGACTTTGAGACGCAGAGCCACTGAGACTCAGAGACACTGAGACGCAGAGTCTCTGAGACGGCGAGACCCTGAGACGCAGAGACACTGAGACGCAGAGAGTCTGAGACCCAGAGACACTGAGACGCAGAGACCCTGAGACGCAGAGACACTGAGAAACAGAGTCTGAGACGCAGAGACTCTGAGACGCAAAGACTCTGAGACGCAGAGTCACAGAGACCCAGTGTCTTTGAGACTTTGAGACGCAGAGACTTTGAGACTCAGAGACTTTGAGACGCAGAGACACTGAGACTCAGAGCCACTGAGACTCAAAGACACTGAGACGCACAGTCTCTGAGACGGCGAAACCCTGAGACACAGAGACACTGAGACGCAGAGACTCTGAGACCCAGAGACACTGAGACACTGAGACGCAGAGACACAGACGCAGAGACTCTGAGACGCAGAGCCACTGAGACAGCGAGACACAGAGACGCTGAGACGCTGAGACACTGAGACGCAGAGGCACTGAGAGTAAGAGACTCTGAGACGCAGAGACTCTGAGACGCAGAGACTCTGAGACGCGGAGACACTGAGACGCAGAGACTCTGAGACGCAAAGTCGCAGAGACACTGAGACGCAGAGACACTGAGACGCAGAGATACTGAGACGCAGATACTCTGAGACTCAGGGACACTGAGATGCAGAGGCTCTGAGACGCAGAGACTCTGAGACGCAGAGACTCTGAGACGCAGAGACTCTGAGACTCTGAGATGTAGAGACACTGTGACGCAGAGACACTGAGATGCAGAGAGTCTGTGACACAGAGAATCTGAGACGCAGAGACACTGATCTGCAGATTCTTTGAGACGCAGAGACTCTGAGACGCAGAGACACTGAGACGCAGAGACACTGAGACGCAGAGACTCTGAGATGCACAGTCGCTGAGACGCAGAGATACTGAGACGCAGAGACACTGAGACGCAGAGACTTTGAGACGCAGAAACACTGAGACACTGAGACGCAGAGACACTGAGAAAGAGAGACACTGAGAAACAGAGACTCTGAGACGCAGAGACTCTGAGACGCAGAGGCTCTGAGACGCAGAGGCTCTGAGACGCAGAGACACTGTGATGCAGGGACTCTGAGACGCAGAGACTCTGAGACGCAGAGACTCTGAGACGCAGAGACTCTGAGACGCATAGACTCTGCGACGCAGAGACACTGAGACGCAGAGACACTGAGACGCAGAGACACTGAGACACTGAGACGCAGAGACACTGAGAAACAGAGACTCTGAGACGCAGAGACTCTGAGACGCAGAGGCTCTGAGACGCAGAGGCTCTGAGACGCAGAGGCTCTGAGACGCAGAGACACTGTGATGCAGGGACTCTGAGACGCAGAGACTCTGAGACGCAGAGACTTTGAGACTCAGAGACTTTGAGACGCAGAGACACTGAGACGCAGAAACACTGAGACGCAGAGACACTGAGACGCTGAGAGACTGAGACGCAGCGACACTGAGAGTAAGAGACCCTGAGATGCAGAGACTCTGAAACGCAGAGACTCTGAGACGCGGAGACACTGAGACGCAGAGACACTGAGACGCAGAGACACTGAGACGCAGAGACTTTGAGACTCAGAGACTTTGAGACGCAGAGACACTGAGACGCAGAAACACTGAGACGCAGAGACACTGAGACGCTGAGAGACTGAGACGCAGAGACACTGAGAGTAAGAGACCCTGAGATGCAGAGACTCTGAAACGCAGATATTCTGAGACGCGGAGACACTGAGACGCAGAGACTCTCTGACGCAGAGACTTTGAGACGCAGAGACATTGAGACGCAGAGTCACAGAGACGCAGAACTTTGAGACTTTGAGACGCAGAGACACTGAGACGCAGAGACTTTGAGACACAGAGACTTTGAGACGCAGAGACTTTGAGACGCAGAGACACTGAGACGCTGAGACACTGAGAGTAAGAGACTCTGAGGCGCAGAGACTCTGAGACGCAGAGACACTGAGACGCAGAAACACTGAGACACTGAGACGCAGAGACACTGAGAAACAGAGACTCTGAGACGCAGAGACTCTGAGACGCAGAGGCTCTGAGACGCAGAGGCTCTGAGACGCAGAGACACTGTGATGCAGGGACTCTGAGACGCAGAGACTCTGAGACGCAGAGTCACAGAGACGCAGAGTCACAGAGACGCAGAAACTTTGAGACTTTGAAACGCAGAGACACTGAGACGCAGAGACTTTGAGACGCAGAGCCACTGAGACTCAGAGACACTGAGACGCAGAGACACTGAGACGCAGAGTCGCTGAGACGGCGAGACCCTGAGACGCAGTGACACTGAGACGCAGAGACTTTGAGACTCAGAGACTTTGAGACGCAGAGACAATGAGACGCAGAAACACTGAGACACTGAGATGCAGAGACACTCAGAAACAGAGACTCTGAGACGCAGAGACTCTGAGACGCAGAGGCTCTGAGACGCAGAGATACTGAGACGCAGAGACCCTGAGACGCAGAGACACTGAGACGCTGAGACAATGAGACGCAGAGACACTGAGAGTAAGAGACTCTGAGATGCAGAGACTCTGAAACGCAGAGACTCTGAGACGCGGAGACACTGAGACGCAGAGACACTGAGACGCAGAGACACTGAGACGCAGAGACACTGAGACGCAGAGACTTTGAGACTCAGAGACTTTGAGACGCAGAGACACTGAGACGCAGAAACACTGAGACGTAGAGACACTGAGACGCTGAGACACTGAGAGTAAGAGACCCTGAGATGCAGAGACTCTGAAACGCAGAGACTCTGAGACGCGGAGACACTGAGACGCAGAGACACTGAGACGCAGAGACACTGAGACGCAGAGACTTTGAGACTCAGAGACTTTGAGACGCAGAGACACTGAGACGCAGAAACACTGAGACGCAGAGACACTGAGACGCTGAGACACTGAGACGCAGAGACACTGAGAGTAAGAGACCCTGAGATGCAGAGACTCTGAAACGCAGAGATTCTGAGACGCGGAGACACTGAGACGCAGAGACTCTCAGACGCAGAGACTTTGAGACGCAGAGACATTGAGATGCAGAGTCACAGAGACGCAGAACTTTGAGACTTTGAGACGCAGAGACACTGAGACGCAGAGACTTTGAGACACAGAGACTTTGAGACGCAGAGACTTTGAGACGCAGAGACACTGAGACGCTGAGACACTGAGAGTAAGAGACTCTGAGGCGCAGAGACTCTGAGACGCAGAGACTCTGAGACGCAGAGACTCTGAGACGCGGAGACACTGAGACGCAGAGACTTTGAGACGCAGAGACTTTGAGACGCAGAGACTCTGAGACGCAGAGACACTGAGACGCTGAGACACTGAGAGTAAGAGACTCTGAGACGCAGAGAGACTGAGACGCAGAGACTCTGAGACGCAGAGACACTGAGACGCAGAGACACTGAGACGCATAGACACTGAGACGCAGAGACTCTGAGATGCAAAGACTCTGAGACGCAGAGTCACAGAGACGCAGAAACTTTGAGACTTTGAGACGCAGAGACAATGAGACGCAGAGACTTTGAGACGCAGAGCCACTGAGACTCAGAGACACTGAGACGCAGAGACACTGAGACGCAGAGTCTCTGAGACGGTGAGACCCTGAGACGCAGAGACACTGAGACGCAGAGACTTTGAGACTCAGAGACTTTGAGACGCAGAGACACTGAGACGCAGAAACACTGAGACACTGAGATGCAGAGACACTCAGAAACAGAGACTCAGAGAGGCAGAGACTCTGAGACGCAGAGGCTCTGAGACGCAGAGAGACTGAGACGCAGAGACTCTGAGACGCAGAGACTTTGTGACGCAGAGACACTGAGACGCAGAGACACTGAGACGCAGAGACACTGAGACGCAGAGACACTGAGACGCAGAGACTCTGAGATGCAAAGTCTCTGAGACGCAGAGTCACAGAGACGCAGAAACTTTGAGACTTTGAGACGCAGAGACACTGAGACGCAGAGACTTTGAGACGCAGAGACTTTGAGACGCAGAGACTTTGAGACGCAGAGCCACTGAGACTCAGAGACACTGAGACGCAGAGTCTCTGAGACGGCGAGACCCTGAGACGCAGAGACACTGAGACGCAGAGAGTCTGAGACCCAGAGACACTGAGACGCAGAGACCCTGAGACGCAGAGATTCTGAGACGCAGAGACACTGAGACGCAGAGACTCTGAGACGCAGAGACACTGAGACGCTGAGACACTGAGATGCAGAGACACTGAGAGTAAGAGACTCTGAGATGCAGAGACTCTGAAACGCAGAGACTCTGAGACGCGGAAACACTGAGACGCAGAGACTCTGAGACGCAAAGTCGCAGAGACACTGAGACGCAGAGACACTGAGACGCAGAGACTTTGAGACTCAGAGACTTCGAGACGCAGAGACACTGAGACGCAGAGACTCTCTGACGCAGAGACTTTGAGACGCAGAGACATTGAGACGCAGAGTCACAGAGACGCAGAACTTTGAGACTTTGAGACGCAGAGACACTGAGACGCAGAGACTTTGAGACACAGAGACTTTGAGACGCAGAGACTTTGAGACGCAGAGACACTGAGACGCTGAGACACTGAGAGTAAGAGACTCTGAGGCGCAGAGACTCTGAGACGCAGAGACACTGAGACGCAGAAACACTGAGACACTGAGACGCAGAGACACTGAGAAACAGAGACTCTGAGACGCAGAGACTCTGAGACGCAGAGGCTCTGAGACGCAGAGGCTCTGAGACGCAGAGACACTGTGATGCAGGGACTCTGAGACGCAGAGACTCTGAGACGCAGAGTCACAGAGACGCAGAGTCACAGAGACGCAGAAACTTTGAGACTTTGAAACGCAGAGACACTGAGACGCAGAGACTTTGAGACGCAGAGCCACTGAGACTCAGAGACACTGAGACGCAGAGACACTGAGACGCAGAGTCTCTGAGACGGCGAGACCCTGAGACGCAGAGACACTGAGACGCAGAGACTTTGAGACTCAGAGACTTTGAGACGCAGAGACAATGAGACGCAGAAACACTGAGACACTGAGATGCAGAGACACTCAGAAACAGAGACTCTGAGACGCAGAGACTCTGAGACGCAGAGGCTCTGAGATACTGAGACGCAGAGACCCTGAGACGCAGAGACACTGAGACGCTGAGACAATGAGACGCAGAGACACTGAGAGTAAGAGACTCTGAGATGCAGAGACTCTGAAGCGCAGAGACTCTGAGACGCGGAGACACTGAGACGCAGAGACACTGAGACGCAGAGACACTGAGACGCAGAGACTTTGAGACTCAGAGACTTTGAGACGCAGAGACACTGAGACGCAGAAACACTGAGACGCAGAGACACTGAGACGCTGAGACACTGAGACGCAGAGACACTGAGAGTAAGAGACCCTGAGATGCAGAGACTCTGAAACGCAGAGACTCTGAGACGCGGAGACACTGAGACGCAGAGACACTGAGACGCAGAGACACTGAGACGCAGAGACTTTGAGACTCAGAGACTTTGAGACGCAGAGACACTGAGACGCAGAAACACTGAGACGCAGAGACACTGAGACGCTGAGACACTGAGACGCAGAGACACTGAGAGTAAGAGACCCTGAGATGCAGAGACTCTGAAACGCAGAGATTCTGAGACGCGGAGACACTGAGACGCAGAGACTCTCAGACGCAGAGACTTTGAGACGCAGAGACATTGAGATGCAGAGTCACAGAGACGCAGAACTTTGAGACTTTGAGACGCAGAGACACTGAGACGCAGAGGCTTTGAGACACAGAGACTTTGAGACGCAGAGACTTTGAGACGCAGAGACACTGAGACGCTGAGACACTGAGAGTAAGAGACTCTGAGGCGCAGAGACTCTGAGACGCAGAGACTCTGAGACGCAGAGACTCTGAGACGCGGAGACACTGAGACGCAGAGACTTTGAGACGCAGAGACTCTGAGACGCAGAGCCACTGAGACTCAGAGACACTGAGACGCAGAGACACTGAGACGCAGAGTCGCTGAGACGGCGAGACCCTGAGACGCAGTGACACTGAGACGCAGAGACTTTGAGACTCAGAGACTTTGAGACGCAGAGACAATGAGACGCAGAAACACTGAGACACTGAGATGCAGAGACACTCAGAAACAGAGACTCTGAGACGCAGAGACTCTGAGACGCAGAGGCTCTGAGACGCAGAGATACTGAGACGCAGAGACCCTGAGACGCAGAGACACTGAGACGCTGAGACAATGAGACGCAGAGACACTGAGAGTAAGAGACTCTGAGATGCAGAGACTCTGAAACGCAGAGACTCTGAGACGCGGAGACACTGAGACGCAGAGACACTGAGACGCAGAGACACTGAGACGCAGAGACACTGAGACGCAGAGACTTTGAGACTCAGAGACTTTGAGACGCAGAGACACTGAGACGCAGAAACACTGAGACGTAGAGACACTGAGACGCTGAGACACTGAGAGTAAGAGACCCTGAGATGCAGAGACTCTGAAACGCAGAGACTCTGAGACGCGGAGACACTGAGACGCAGAGACACTGAGACGCAGAGACACTGAGACGCAGAGACTTTGAGACTCAGAGACTTTGAGACGCAGAGACACTGAGACGCAGAAACACTGAGACGCAGAGACACTGAGAGTAAGAGACCCTGAGATGCAGAGACTCTGAAACGCAGAGATTCTGAGACGCGGAGACACTGAGACGCAGAGACTCTCAGACGCAGAGACTTTGAGACGCAGAGACATTGAGATGCAGAGTCACAGAGACGCAGAACTTTGAGACTTTGAGACGCAGAGACACTGAGACGCAGAGACTTTGAGACACAGAGACTTTGAGACGCAGAGACCTTGAGACGCAGAGACACTGAGACGCTGAGACACTGAGAGTAAGAGACTCTGAGGCGCAGAGACTCTGAGACGCAGAGACTCTGAGACGCAGAGACTCTGAGACGCGGAGACACTGAGACGCAGAGACTTTGAGACGCAGAGACTTTGAGACGCAGAGACTCTGAGACGCAGAGACACTGAGACGCTGAGACACTGAGAGTAAGAGACTCTGAGACGCAGAGAGACTGAGACGCAGAGACTCTGAGACGCAGAGACACTGAGACGCAGAGACACTGAGACGCATAGACACTGAGACGCAGAGACTCTGAGATGCAAAGACTCTGAGACGCAGAGTCACAGAGACGCAGAAACTTTGAGACTTTGAGACTCAGAGACAATGAGACGCAGAGACTTTGAGACGCAGAGCCACTGAGACTCAGAGACACTGAGACGCAGAGACACTGAGACGCAGAGTCTCTGAGACGGTGAGACCCTGAGACGCAGAGACACTGAGACGCAGAGACTTTGAGACTCAGAGACTTTGAGACGCAGAGACACTGAGACGCAGAAACACTGAGACACTGAGATGCAGAGACACTCAGAAACAGAGACTCAGAGAGGCAGAGACTCTGAGACGCAGAGGCTCTGAGACGCAGAGAGACTGAGACGCAGAGACTCTGAGACGCAGAGACTTTGTGACGCAGAGACACTGAGACGCAGAGACACTGAGACGCAGAGACACTGAGACGCAGAGACACTGAGACGCAGAGACTCTGAGATGCAAAGTCTCTGAGACGCAGAGTCACAGAGACGCAGAAACTTTGAGACTTTGAGACGCAGAGACACTGAGACGCAGAGACTTTGAGACGCAGAGACTTTGAGACGCAGAGACTTTGAGACGCAGAGCCACTGAGACTCAGAGACACTGAGACGCAGAGTCTCTGAGACGGCGAGACCCTGAGACGCAGAGACACTGAGACGCAGAGAGTCTGAGACCCAGAGACACTGAGACGCAGAGACCCTGAGACGCAGAGATTCTGAGACGCAGAGACACTGAGACGCTGAGACACTGAGATGCAGAGACACTGAGAGTAAGAGACTCTGAGATGCAGAGACTCTGAAACGCAGAGACTCTGAGACGCGGAAACACTGAGACGCAGAGACTCTGAGACGCAAAGTCGCAGAGACACTGAGACGCAGAGACACTGAGACGCAGAGACTTTGAGACTCAGAGACTTCGAGACGCAGAGACACTGAGACGCAGAAACACTGAGACACTGAGATGCAGAGACACTGAGAAACAGAGACTCTGAGACGCAGAGACTCTGAGACGCAGAGGCTCTGAGACGCAGAGATACTGAAACGCAGAGAGACTGAGACGCAGAGACTCTGAGACGCAGAGACTTTGAGACGCAGAGACATTGAGACGCAGAGACACTGAGACGCGGAGACTCTGAGACGCAAAGACTCTGAGACGCAGAGTCACAGCGACGCAGAAACTTTGAGACTTTGAGACGCAGAGACACTGAGACGCAGAGACACTAAGACGCAGAGACACTGAGACGCAGAGACTTTGAGACTCAGAGACTTTGAGACGCAGAGACACTGAGACGCAGAAACACTGAGACGCAGAGACACTGAGACGCTGAGAGACTGAGACGCAGAGACACTGAGAGTAAGAGACCCTGAGATGCAGAGACTCTGAAACGCAGAGATTCTGAGACGCGGAGACACTGAGACGCAGAGACTCTCTGACGCAGAGACTTTGAGACGCAGAGACATTGAGACGCAGAGTCACAGAGACGCAGAACTTTGAGACTTTGAGACGCAGAGACACTGAGACGCAGAGACTTTGAGACACAGAGACTTTGAGACGCAGAGACTTTGAGACGCAGAGACACTGAGACGCTGAGACACTGAGAGTAAGAGACTCTGAGGCGCAGAGACTCTGAGACGCAGAGACACTGAGACGCAGAAACACTGAGACACTGAGACGCAGAGACACTGAGAAACAGAGACTCTGAGATGCAGAGACTCTGAGACGCAGAGGCTCTGAGACGCAGAGGCTCTGAGACGCAGAGACACTGTGATGCAGGGACTCTGAGACGCAGAGACTCTGAGACGCAGAGTCACAGAGACGCAGAGTCACAGAGACGCAGAAACTTTGAGACTTTGAAACGCAGAGACACTGAGACGCAGAGACTTTGAGACGCAGAGCCACTGAGACTCAGAGACACTGAGACGCAGAGACACTGAGACGCAGAGTCTCTGAGACGGCGAGACCCTGAGACGCAGAGACACTGAGACGCAGAGACTTTGAGACTCAGAGACTTTGAGACGCAGAGACAATGAGACGCAGAAACACTGAGACACTGAGATGCAGAGACACTCAGAAACAGAGACTCTGAGACGCAGAGACTCTGAGACGCAGAGGCTCTGAGACGCAGAGATACTGAGACGCAGAGACCCTGAGACGCAGAGACACTGAGACGCTGAGACAATGAGACGCAGAGACACTGAGAGTAAGAGACTCTGAGATGCAGAGACTCTGAAGCGCAGAGACTCTGAGACGCGGAGACACTGAGACGCAGAGACACTGAGACGCAGAGACACTGAGACGCAGAGACTTTGAGACTCAGAGACTTTGAGACGCAGAGACACTGAGACGCAGAAACACTGAGACGCAGAGACACTGAGACGCTGAGACACTGAGACGCAGAGACACTGAGAGTAAGAGACCCTGAGATGCAGAGACTCTGAAACGCAGAGACTCTGAGACGCGGAGACACTGAGACGCAGAGACACTGAGACGCAGAGACACTGAGACGCAGAGACTTTGAGACTCAGAGACTTTGAGACGCAGAGACACTGAGACGCAGAAACACTGAGACGCAGAGACACTGAGACGCTGAGACACTGAGACGCAGAGACACTGAGAGTAAGAGACCCTGAGATGCAGAGACTCTGAAACGCAGAGATTCTGAGACGCGGAGACACTGAGACGCAGAGACTCTCAGACGCAGAGACTTTGAGACGCAGAGACATTGAGATGCAGAGTCACAGAGACGCAGAACTTTGAGACTTTGAGACGCAGAGACACTGAGACGCAGAGGCTTTGAGACACAGAGACTTTGAGACGCAGAGACTTTGAGACGCAGAGACACTGAGACGCTGAGACACTGAGAGTAAGAGACTCTGAGGCGCAGAGACTCTGAGACGCAGAGACTCTGAGACGCAGAGACTCTGAGACGCGGAGACACTGAGACGCAGAGACTTTGAGACGCAGAGACTCTGAGACGCAGAGACACTGAGACGCTGAGACACTGAGAGTAAGAGACTCTGAGACGCAGAGACTCTGAGACGCAGAGACGCAGAGACGCTGAGACGCTGAGACGCAGAGATGCAGAGTCACTGAGACGCAGAGTCACTGAGACGCAGAGACACTGACACGCAGAGACACTGAGACGCAGAGACACTGAAACGCAGAGACACTGAGACGCAGAGACACTGAGACACTGAGATGCAGAGACACTGAGAAACAGAGACTCTGTGACGCAGAGACTCTGAGACGCAGAGGCTCTGAAACGCAGAGGCTCTGAGACGCAGAGACACTGTGATGTAGAGACTCTGAGACGCAGAGACTCTGAGACGCAGAGAGACTGAGACGCAGTGACTCTGAGACGCAGAGACACTGAGACGCAGAGACACTGAGACGCAAAGACTCTGAGACGCAGAGACACAGAGACGCAGAAACTTTGAGACGCAGAGACTTTGAGACGCAGAGACTCTGAGACGCAGAGACACTGAGACGCTGAGACACTGAGAGTAAGAGACTCTGAGACGCAGAGACTCTGAGACGCAGAGACGCAGAGACGCTGAGACGCTGAGACGCAGAGATGCAGAGTCACTGAGACGCAGAGACACTGAGACGCAGAGTCACTGAGACGCAGAGTCACTGAGACGCAGAGACACTGAGACGCAGAGACACTGAGACGCAGAGACACTGAGACACTGAGATGCAGAGACACTGAGAAACAGAGACTCTGTGACGCAGAGACTCTGAGACGCAGAGGCTCTGAAACGCAGAGGCTCTGAGACGCAGAGACACTGTGATGCAGAGACTCTGAGACGCAGAGACTCTGAGACGCAGAGAGACTGAGACGCAGTGACTCTGAGACGCAGAGACACTGAGACGCAGAGACACTGAGACGCAAAGACTCTGAGACGCAGAGTCACAGAGACGCAGAAACTTTGAGACTTTGAGACGCAGAGACATGAGACGCAGAGACTTTGAGACGCAGAGACTTTGAGACGCAGAGACTCTGAGACGCAGAGACACTGAGACGCTGAGACACTGAGAGTAAGAAACTCTGAGACGCAGAGACTCTGAGACGCAGAGACGCTGAGACGCTGAGATGCAGAGTCACTGAGACGCAGAGACACTGAGACGCAGAGACACTGAGACGCAGAGACACTGAGATGCAGAGACACTGAGACGCAGAGACACTGAGACGCAGAGACACTGAGACACTGAGATGCAGAGACACTGAGAAACAGAGACTCTGTGACGCAGACACTCTGAGACGCAGAGGCTCTGAAACGCAGAGGCTCTGAGACGCAGAGACACTGTGATGCAGAGACTCTGAGACGCAGAGACTCTGAGACGCAGAGAGACTGAGACGCAGTGACTCTGAGACGCAGAGACACTGAGACGCAGAGACACTGAGACGCAAAGACTCTGAGACGCAGAGTCACAGAGACGCAGAAACTTTGAGACGCAGAGACACTGAGACGCAAAGACTTTGAGACGCAGAGACTTTGAGACGCAGAGACTTTGAGACGCAGAGCCACTGAGACTCAGAGAAACTGGGACGCAGAGTCTCTGAGATGGCGAGACCCTGAGACGCAGAGACACTGAGACGCAGAGACTTTGAGACCCAGAGACACTGAGACGCAGAGACACTGAGACGCAGAGACACTGAGATGCAGAGACTCTGAGATGCAGAGACACTGAGACGCAGAGACTCTGAGACGCAGAGTCACAGAGACCCAGTGACTTTGAGACTTTGAGACGCAGAGACACTGAGACGCAGAGACTTTGAGACGCAGAGCCACTGAGACTCAGAGACACTGAGACGCAGAGACACTGAGACGCAGAGTCTCTGAGACGGCGAGACCCTGAGACGCAGAGTCTCTGAGACGGCGAGACCCTGAGACGCAGAGACACTGAGACGCAGAGACTTTGAGACTCAGAGACTTTGAGACACAGAGACAATGAGACGCAGAAACACTGAGACACTGAGATGCAGAGACACTGAGAAACAGAGACTCTGAGACGCAGAGACTCTGAGACGCAGAGGCTCTGAGACGCAGAGATACTGAGACGCAGAGAGACTGAGACGCAGAGACTTTGGGACGCAGAGCCACTGAGACTCAGAGACACTGAGACGCAGAGACACTGAGACGCAGAGTCTCTGAGACGGCGAGACCCTGAGACGCAGAGACACTGAGACGCAGAGACTTTGAGACTCAGAGACTTTGAGACGCAGAGACAATGAGACGCAGAAACACTGAGACACTGAGATGCAGAGACACTCAGAAACAGAGACTCTGAGACGCAGAGACTCTGAGACGCAGAGGCTCTGAGATACTGAGACGCAGAGACCCTGAGACGCAGAGACACTGAGACGCTGAGACAATGAGACGCAGAGACACTGAGAGTAAGAGACTCTGAGATGCAGAGACTCTGAAGCGCAGAGACTCTGAGACGCGGAGACACTGAGACGCAGAGACACTGAGACGCAGAGACACTGAGACGCAGAGACTTTGAGACTCAGAGACTTTGAGACGCAGAGACACTGAGACGCAGAAACACTGAGACGCAGAGACACTGAGACGCTGAGACACTGAGACGCAGAGACACTGAGAGTAAGAGACCCTGAGATGCAGAGACTCTGAAACGCAGAGACTCTGAGACGCGGAGACACTGAGACGCAGAGACACTGAGACGCAGAGACACTGAGACGCAGAGACTTTGAGACTCAGAGACTTTGAGACGCAGAGACACTGAGACGCAGAAACACTGAGACGCAGAGACACTGAGACGCTGAGACACTGAGACGCAGAGACACTGAGAGTAAGAGACCCTGAGATGCAGAGACTCTGAAACGCAGAGATTCTGAGACGCGGAGACACTGAGACGCAGAGACTCTCAGACGCAGAGACTTTGAGACGCAGAGACATTGAGATGCAGAGTCACAGAGACGCAGAACTTTGAGACTTTGAGACGCAGAGACACTGAGACGCAGAGGCTTTGAGACACAGAGACTTTGAGACGCAGAGACTTTGAGACGCAGAGACACTGAGACGCTGAGACACTGAGAGTAAGAGACTCTGAGGCGCAGAGACTCTGAGACGCAGAGACTCTGAGACGCAGAGACTCTGAGACGCGGAGACACTGAGACGCAGAGACTTTGAGACGCAGAGACTCTGAGACGCAGAGCCACTGAGACTCAGAGACACTGAGACGCAGAGACACTGAGACGCAGAGTCGCTGAGACGGCGAGACCCTGAGACGCAGTGACACTGAGACGCAGAGACTTTGAGACTCAGAGACTTTGAGACGCAGAGACAATGAGACGCAGAAACACTGAGACACTGAGATGCAGAGACACTCAGAAACAGAGACTCTGAGACGCAGAGACTCTGAGACGCAGAGGCTCTGAGACGCAGAGATACTGAGACGCAGAGACCCTGAGACGCAGAGACACTGAGACGCTGAGACAATGAGACGCAGAGACACTGAGAGTAAGAGACTCTGAGATGCAGAGACTCTGAAACGCAGAGACTCTGAGACGCGGAGACACTGAGACGCAGAGACACTGAGACGCAGAGACACTGAGACGCAGAGACACTGAGACGCAGAGACTTTGAGACTCAGAGACTTTGAGACGCAGAGACACTGAGACGCAGAAACACTGAGACGTAGAGACACTGAGACGCTGAGACACTGAGAGTAAGAGACCCTGAGATGCAGAGACTCTGAAACGCAGAGACTCTGAGACGCGGAGACACTGAGACGCAGAGACACTGAGACGCAGAGACACTGAGACGCAGAGACTTTGAGACTCAGAGACTTTGAGACGCAGAGACACTGAGACGCAGAAACACTGAGACGCAGAGACACTGAGAGTAAGAGACCCTGAGATGCAGAGACTCTGAAACGCAGAGATTCTGAGACGCGGAGACACTGAGACGCAGAGACTCTCAGACGCAGAGACTTTGAGACGCAGAGACATTGAGATGCAGAGTCACAGAGACGCAGAACTTTGAGACTTTGAGACGCAGAGACACTGAGACGCAGAGACTTTGAGACACAGAGACTTTGAGACGCAGAGACTTTGAGACGCAGAGACACTGAGACGCTGAGACACTGAGAGTAAGAGACTCTGAGGCGCAGAGACTCTGAGACGCAGAGACTCTGAGACGCAGAGACTCTGAGACGCGGAGACACTGAGACGCAGAGACTTTGAGACGCAGAGACTTTGAGACGCAGAGACTCTGAGACGCAGAGACACTGAGACGCTGAGACACTGAGAGTAAGAGACTCTGAGACGCAGAGAGACTGAGACGCAGAGACTCTGAGACGCAGAGACACTGAGACGCAGAGACACTGAGACGCATAGACACTGAGACGCAGAGACTCTGAGATGCAAAGACTCTGAGACGCAGAGTCACAGAGACGCAGAAACTTTGAGACTTTGAGACTCAGAGACAATGAGACGCAGAGACTTTGAGACGCAGAGCCACTGAGACTCAGAGACACTGAGACGCAGAGACACTGAGACGCAGAGTCTCTGAGACGGTGAGACCCTGAGACGCAGAGACACTGAGACGCAGAGACTTTGAGACTCAGAGACTTTGAGACGCAGAGACACTGAGACGCAGAAACACTGAGACACTGAGATGCAGAGACACTCAGAAACAGAGACTCAGAGAGGCAGAGACTCTGAGACGCAGAGGCTCTGAGACGCAGAGAGACTGAGACGCAGAGACTCTGAGACGCAGAGACTTTGTGACGCAGAGACACTGAGACGCAGAGACACTGAGACGCAGAGACACTGAGACGCAGAGACACTGAGACGCAGAGACTCTGAGATGCAAAGTCTCTGAGACGCAGAGTCACAGAGACGCAGAAACTTTGAGACTTTGAGACGCAGAGACACTGAGACGCAGAGACTTTGAGACGCAGAGACTTTGAGACGCAGAGACTTTGAGACGCAGAGCCACTGAGACTCAGAGACACTGAGACGCAGAGTCTCTGAGACGGCGAGACCCTGAGACGCAGAGACACTGAGACGCAGAGAGTCTGAGACCCAGAGACACTGAGACGCAGAGACCCTGAGACGCAGAGATTCTGAGACGCAGAGACACTGAGACGCAGAGACTCTGAGACGCAGAGACACTGAGACGCTGAGACACTGAGATGCAGAGACACTGAGAGTAAGAGACTCTGAGATGCAGAGACTCTGAAACGCAGAGACTCTGAGACGCGGAAACACTGAGACGCAGAGACTCTGAGACGCAAAGTCGCAGAGACACTGAGACGCAGAGACACTGAGACGCAGAGACTTTGAGACTCAGAGACTTCGAGACGCAGAGACACTGAGACGCAGAAACACTGAGACACTGAGATGCAGAGACACTGAGAAACAGAGACTCTGAGACGCAGAGACTCTGAGACGCAGAGGCTCTGAGACGCAGAGATACTGAAACGCAGAGAGACTGAGACGCAGAGACTCTGAGACGCAGAGACTTTGAGACGCAGAGACATTGAGACGCAGAGACACTGAGACGCGGAGACTCTGAGACGCAAAGACTCTGAGACGCAGAGTCACAGCGACGCAGAAACTTTGAGACTTTGAGACGCAGAGACACTGAGACGCAGAGACACTAAGACGCAGAGACACTGAGACGCAGAGACTTTGAGACTCAGAGACTTTGAGACGCAGAGACACTGAGACGCAGAAACACTGAGACGCAGAGACACTGAGACGCTGAGAGACTGAGACGCAGAGACACTGAGAGTAAGAGACCCTGAGATGCAGAGACTCTGAAACGCAGAGATTCTGAGACGCGGAGACACTGAGACGCAGAGACTCTCTGACGCAGAGACTTTGAGACGCAGAGACATTGAGACGCAGAGTCACAGAGACGCAGAACTTTGAGACTTTGAGACGCAGAGACACTGAGACGCAGAGACTTTGAGACACAGAGACTTTGAGACGCAGAGACTTTGAGACGCAGAGACACTGAGACGCTGAGACACTGAGAGTAAGAGACTCTGAGGCGCAGAGACTCTGAGACGCAGAGACACTGAGACGCAGAAACACTGAGACACTGAGACGCAGAGACACTGAGAAACAGAGACTCTGAGATGCAGAGACTCTGAGACGCAGAGGCTCTGAGACGCAGAGGCTCTGAGACGCAGAGACACTGTGATGCAGGGACTCTGAGACGCAGAGACTCTGAGACGCAGAGTCACAGAGACGCAGAGTCACAGAGACGCAGAAACTTTGAGACTTTGAAACGCAGAGACACTGAGACGCAGAGACTTTGAGACGCAGAGCCACTGAGACTCAGAGACACTGAGACGCAGAGACACTGAGACGCAGAGTCTCTGAGACGGCGAGACCCTGAGACGCAGAGACACTGAGACGCAGAGACTTTGAGACTCAGAGACTTTGAGACGCAGAGACAATGAGACGCAGAAACACTGAGACACTGAGATGCAGAGACACTCAGAAACAGAGACTCTGAGACGCAGAGACTCTGAGACGCAGAGGCTCTGAGACGCAGAGATACTGAGACGCAGAGACCCTGAGACGCAGAGACACTGAGACGCTGAGACAATGAGACGCAGAGACACTGAGAGTAAGAGACTCTGAGATGCAGAGACTCTGAAGCGCAGAGACTCTGAGACGCGGAGACACTGAGACGCAGAGACACTGAGACGCAGAGACACTGAGACGCAGAGACTTTGAGACTCAGAGACTTTGAGACGCAGAGACACTGAGACGCAGAAACACTGAGACGCAGAGACACTGAGACGCTGAGACACTGAGACGCAGAGACACTGAGAGTAAGAGACCCTGAGATGCAGAGACTCTGAAACGCAGAGACTCTGAGACGCGGAGACACTGAGACGCAGAGACACTGAGACGCAGAGACACTGAGACGCAGAGACTTTGAGACTCAGAGACTTTGAGACGCAGAGACACTGAGACGCAGAAACACTGAGACGCAGAGACACTGAGACGCTGAGACACTGAGACGCAGAGACACTGAGAGTAAGAGACCCTGAGATGCAGAGACTCTGAAACGCAGAGATTCTGAGACGCGGAGACACTGAGACGCAGAGACTCTCAGACGCAGAGACTTTGAGACGCAGAGACATTGAGATGCAGAGTCACAGAGACGCAGAACTTTGAGACTTTGAGACGCAGAGACACTGAGACGCAGAGGCTTTGAGACACAGAGACTTTGAGACGCAGAGACTTTGAGACGCAGAGACACTGAGACGCTGAGACACTGAGAGTAAGAGACTCTGAGGCGCAGAGACTCTGAGACGCAGAGACTCTGAGACGCAGAGACTCTGAGACGCGGAGACACTGAGACGCAGAGACTTTGAGACGCAGAGACTCTGAGACGCAGAGACACTGAGACGCTGAGACACTGAGAGTAAGAGACTCTGAGACGCAGAGACTCTGAGACGCAGAGACGCAGAGACGCTGAGACGCTGAGACGCAGAGATGCAGAGTCACTGAGACGCAGAGTCACTGAGACGCAGAGACACTGACACGCAGAGACACTGAGACGCAGAGACACTGAAACGCAGAGACACTGAGACGCAGAGACACTGAGACACTGAGATGCAGAGACACTGAGAAACAGAGACTCTGTGACGCAGAGACTCTGAGACGCAGAGGCTCTGAAACGCAGAGGCTCTGAGACGCAGAGACACTGTGATGTAGAGACTCTGAGACGCAGAGACTCTGAGACGCAGAGAGACTGAGACGCAGTGACTCTGAGACGCAGAGACACTGAGACGCAGAGACACTGAGACGCAAAGACTCTGAGACGCAGAGACACAGAGACGCAGAAACTTTGAGACGCAGAGACTTTGAGACGCAGAGACTCTGAGACGCAGAGACACTGAGACGCTGAGACACTGAGAGTAAGAGACTCTGAGACGCAGAGACTCTGAGACGCAGAGACGCAGAGACGCTGAGACGCTGAGACGCAGAGATGCAGAGTCACTGAGACGCAGAGACACTGAGACGCAGAGTCACTGAGACGCAGAGTCACTGAGACGCAGAGACACTGAGACGCAGAGACACTGAGACGCAGAGACACTGAGACACTGAGATGCAGAGACACTGAGAAACAGAGACTCTGTGACGCAGAGACTCTGAGACGCAGAGGCTCTGAAACGCAGAGGCTCTGAGACGCAGAGACACTGTGATGCAGAGACTCTGAGACGCAGAGACTCTGAGACGCAGAGAGACTGAGACGCAGTGACTCTGAGACGCAGAGACACTGAGACGCAGAGACACTGAGACGCAAAGACTCTGAGACGCAGAGTCACAGAGACGCAGAAACTTTGAGACTTTGAGACGCAGAGACATGAGACGCAGAGACTTTGAGACGCAGAGACTTTGAGACGCAGAGACTCTGAGACGCAGAGACACTGAGACGCTGAGACACTGAGAGTAAGAAACTCTGAGACGCAGAGACTCTGAGACGCAGAGACGCTGAGACGCTGAGATGCAGAGTCACTGAGACGCAGAGACACTGAGACGCAGAGACACTGAGACGCAGAGACACTGAGATGCAGAGACACTGAGACGCAGAGACACTGAGACGCAGAGACACTGAGACACTGAGATGCAGAGACACTGAGAAACAGAGACTCTGTGACGCAGACACTCTGAGACGCAGAGGCTCTGAAACGCAGAGGCTCTGAGACGCAGAGACACTGTGATGCAGAGACTCTGAGACGCAGAGACTCTGAGACGCAGAGAGACTGAGACGCAGTGACTCTGAGACGCAGAGACACTGAGACGCAGAGACACTGAGACGCAAAGACTCTGAGACGCAGAGTCACAGAGACGCAGAAACTTTGAGACGCAGAGACACTGAGACGCAAAGACTTTGAGACGCAGAGACTTTGAGACGCAGAGACTTTGAGACGCAGAGCCACTGAGACTCAGAGAAACTGGGACGCAGAGTCTCTGAGATGGCGAGACCCTGAGACGCAGAGACACTGAGACGCAGAGACTTTGAGACCCAGAGACACTGAGACGCAGAGACACTGAGACGCAGAGACACTGAGATGCAGAGACTCTGAGATGCAGAGACACTGAGACGCAGAGACTCTGAGACGCAGAGTCACAGAGACCCAGTGACTTTGAGACTTTGAGACGCAGAGACACTGAGACGCAGAGACTTTGAGACGCAGAGCCACTGAGACTCAGAGACACTGAGACGCAGAGACACTGAGACGCAGAGTCTCTGAGACGGCGAGACCCTGAGACGCAGAGTCTCTGAGACGGCGAGACCCTGAGACGCAGAGACACTGAGACGCAGAGACTTTGAGACTCAGAGACTTTGAGACACAGAGACAATGAGACGCAGAAACACTGAGACACTGAGATGCAGAGACACTGAGAAACAGAGACTCTGAGACGCAGAGACTCTGAGACGCAGAGGCTCTGAGACGCAGAGATACTGAGACGCAGAGAGACTGAGACGCAGAGACTTTGGGACGCAGAGACACTGAGACGCAGAGACACTGAGGCGCAGAGACTTTGAGACGCAGAGACTTTGAGACGCAGAGACACTGAGACGCAGAGGCTTTGAGACGCAGAGACACTGAGACGCAGAGACTCTGAGACGCAGAGACACTGAGACGCTGAGACAATGAGACGCAGAGACACTGAGAGTTAGAGACTCTGAGACGCAGACACTCTGAGACGCAGAGACTCTGAGACGTGGAGACACTGAGACGCAGAGACTCTGAGACGCAAAGTCGCAGAGACACTGAGACGCAGAGACTTTGAGACTCAGAGACTCTGAAACGAAGAGACTCTGAGACGCAGAGGGTCTGAGACGCAGAGATACTGAGATGCAGAGAGACTGAGACGCAGAGACACTGAGACACTGAGACGCAGAGGCATTGAGACGCAGAGACACTGAGACACAGAGACTCTGAGACGCAAAGACTCTGAGACGCAGAGTCACAGAGACGCAGTAACTTTGAGACTCTGAGACGCAGAGACACTGAGACGCAGAGACTTTGAGACGCAGAGACTTTGAGACGCAGAGACTTTGAGACACAGAGCCACTGAGACTCAGAGACACTGAGATGCAGAGTCTCTGAGACGGCGAGACCCTGAGACGCAGAGTCTCTGAGACGGCGAGACCCTGAGACGCAGAGACACTGAGACGCAGAGACCCAGAGACCCAGAGACACTGAGACGCTGAGACGCAGAGACACTGAGACGCAGAGACTCTGAGACGCAGAGACACTGAGACGCTGAGACACTGAGACGCAGAGACACTGAGAGTAAGAGACTCTGAGACGCAGAGACTCTGAGACGCAGAGACACTGAGACGCAGAGACTCTGAGACGCGGAGACACTGAGACGCAGAGACTCTGAGACGCAAAGTCGCATAGACACTGAGACGCAGAGACACTGAGACGCAGAGATACTGAGACGCAGATACTCTGAGACTCAGGGACACTGAGACGCAGAGACTCTGAGACTCTGAGATGCAGAGACACTGAGATGCAGAGACACTGAGACTCAGAGAGTCTGTGACGCAGAGAGTCTGTGACGCAGAGAATCTGAGACGCAGAGACACTGAGATGCAGAGACTTTGAGACGCAGAGACTCTGAGACGCAGAGACTCTGAGACGCAGAGGCTCTGAGACGCAGAGACACTGCGATGCAGAGACTCTGAGACGCAGAGACTCTGAGATGCAGAGAGACTGAGACGCAGTGACTCTGAGACGCAGAGACACTGAGACGCAGAGACACTGAGACGCAAAGACTCTGAGACGCAGAGTCACAGAGACGCAGAAACTTTGAGACTTTGAGACGCAGAGACACTGAGACGCAGAGACTTTGAGACGCAGAGACTTTGAGACGCAGAGCCACTGAGACTCAGAGAAACTGAGACGCAGAGTCTCTGTGACGGCGAGACCCTGAGACGCAGAGACACTGAGACGCAGAGACTCTGAGACCCAGAGACACTGAGACGCAGAGACTCTGAGACCCAGAGACACTGAGACGCAGAGACACTGAGACGCAGAGACACTGAGACGCAGAGACACTGAGATGCAGAGACTCTGAGATGCAGAGACACTGACACGCAGAGACTCTGAGACGCAAAGACTCTGAGACGCAGAGTCACAGAGACCCAGTGTCTTTGAGACTTTGAGACGCAGTACTTTGAGACTCAGAGACTTTGAGACGCAGAGACACTGAGACTCAGAGCCACTGAGACTCAGAGACACTGAGACGCACAGTCTCTGAGACGGCGAAACCCTGAGACACAGAGACACTGAGACGCAGAGACTCTGAGACGCAGAGGCTCTGAGACGCAGAGATACTGAGACGCAGAGAGACTGAGACGCAGAGACTTTGGGACGCAGAGACACTGAGACGCAGAGACACTGAGGCGCAGAGACTTTGAGACGCAGAGACTTTGAGACGCAGAGACACTGAGACGCAGAGGCTTTGAGACGCAGAGACACTGAGACGCAGAGACTCTGAGACGCAGAGACACTGAGACGCTGAGACAATGAGACGCAGAGACACTGAGAGTTAGAGACTCTGAGACGCAGACACTCTGAGACGCAGAGACTCTGAGACGTGGAGACACTGAGACGCAGAGACTCTGAGACGCAAAGTCGCAGAGACACTGAGACGCAGAGACTTTGAGACTCAGAGACTCTGAAACGAAGAGACTCTGAGACGCAGAGGGTCTGAGACGCAGAGATACTGAGATGCAGAGAGACTGAGACGCAGAGACACTGAGACACTGAGACGCAGAGGCATTGAGACGCAGAGACACTGAGACACAGAGACTCTGAGACGCAAAGACTCTGAGACGCAGAGTCACAGAGACGCAGTAACTTTGAGACTCTGAGACGCAGAGACACTGAGACGCAGAGACTTTGAGACGCAGAGACTTTGAGACGCAGAGACTTTGAGACACAGAGCCACTGAGACTCAGAGACACTGAGATGCAGAGTCTCTGAGACGGCGAGACCCTGAGACGCAGAGTCTCTGAGACGGCGAGACCCTGAGACGCAGAGACACTGAGACGCAGAGACCCAGAGACCCAGAGACACTGAGACGCTGAGACGCAGAGACACTGAGACGCAGAGACTCTGAGACGCAGAGACACTGAGACGCTGAGACACTGAGACGCAGAGACACTGAGAGTAAGAGACTCTGAGACGCAGAGACTCTGAGACGCAGAGACACTGAGACGCAGAGACTCTGAGACGCGGAGACACTGAGACGCAGAGACTCTGAGACGCAAAGTCGCATAGACACTGAGACGCAGAGACACTGAGACGCAGAGATACTGAGACGCAGATACTCTGAGACTCAGGGACACTGAGACGCAGAGACTCTGAGACTCTGAGATGCAGAGACACTGAGATGCAGAGACACTGAGACTCAGAGAGTCTGTGACGCAGAGAGTCTGTGACGCAGAGAATCTGAGACGCAGAGACACTGAGATGCAGAGACTTTGAGACGCAGAGACTCTGAGACGCAGAGACTCTGAGACGCAGAGGCTCTGAGACGCAGAGACACTGCGATGCAGAGACTCTGAGACGCAGAGACTCTGAGATGCAGAGAGACTGAGACGCAGTGACTCTGAGACGCAGAGACACTGAGACGCAGAGACACTGAGACGCAAAGACTCTGAGACGCAGAGTCACAGAGACGCAGAAACTTTGAGACTTTGAGACGCAGAGACACTGAGACGCAGAGACTTTGAGACGCAGAGACTTTGAGACGCAGAGCCACTGAGACTCAGAGAAACTGAGACGCAGAGTCTCTGTGACGGCGAGACCCTGAGACGCAGAGACACTGAGACGCAGAGACTCTGAGACCCAGAGACACTGAGACGCAGAGACTCTGAGACCCAGAGACACTGAGACGCAGAGACACTGAGACGCAGAGACACTGAGACGCAGAGACACTGAGATGCAGAGACTCTGAGATGCAGAGACACTGACACGCAGAGACTCTGAGACGCAAAGACTCTGAGACGCAGAGTCACAGAGACCCAGTGTCTTTGAGACTTTGAGACGCAGTACTTTGAGACTCAGAGACTTTGAGACGCAGAGACACTGAGACTCAGAGCCACTGAGACTCAGAGACACTGAGACGCACAGTCTCTGAGACGGCGAAACCCTGAGACACAGAGACACTGAGACGCAGAGACTCTGAGACCCAGAGACACTGAGACACTGAGACGCAGAGACACAGACGCAGAGACTCTGAGACGCAGAGCCACTGAGACAGCGAGACACAGAGACGCTGAGACGCTGAGACACTGAGACGCAGAGGCACTGAGAGTAAGAGACTCTGAGACGCAGAGACTCTGAGGCGCAGAGACTCTGAGACGCGGAGACACTGAGACGCAGAGACTCTGAGACGCAAAGTCGCAGAGACACTGAGACGCAGAGACACTGAGACGCAGAGATACTGAGACGCAGATACTCTGAGACTCAGGGACACTGAGATGGAGAGGCTCTGAGACGCAGAGACTCTGAGACGCAGAGACTCTGAGACGCAGAGACTCTGAGACTCTGAGATGCAGAGACACTGAGACGCAGAGACACTGAGATGCAGAGAGTCTGTGACACAGAGAATCTGAGACGCAGAGACACTGATCTGCAGATTCTTTGAGACGCAGAGACTCTGAGACGCAGTGACTCTGAGACTGAGACGCAGAGACACTGAGACGCAGAGACACTGAGACGCAGAGACACTGAGACGCAGAGACTCTGAGATGCACAGTCGCTGAGACGCAGAGACACTGAGACGCAGAGACACTGAGACGCAGAGACTTTGAGACGCAGAAACACTGAGACACTGAGACGCAGAGACACTGAGAAAGAGAGACACTGAGAAACAGAGACTCTGAGACGCAGAGGCTCTGAGACGCAGAGACACTGTGATGCAGGGACTCTGAGACGCAGAGACTCTGAGACGCAGAGTCACAGAGACGCAGAGTCACAGAGACGCAGAAACTTTGAGACTTTGAAACGCAGAGACACTGTGATGCAGGGACTCTGAGACGCAGAGACTCTGAGACGCAGAGACTCTGAGACGCAGAGACTCTGAGACGCAGAGACACTGAGACGCAGAGACACTGAGACGCAGAGACACTGAGACGCAGAAACACTGAGACACTGAGACGCAGAGACACTGAGAAACAGAGACTCTGAGACGCAGAGACTATGAGACGCAGAGGCTCTGAGACGCAGAGGCTCTGAGACGCAGAGGCTCTGAGACGCAGAGACACTGTGATGCAGGGACTCTGAGACGCAGAGACTCTGAGACGCAGAGTCACAGAGACGCAGAGTCACAGAGACGCAGAAACTTTGAGACTTTGAAACGCAGAGACACTGAGACGCAGAGACTTTGAGACGCAGAGCCACTGAGACTCAGAGACACTGAGACGCAGAGACACTGAGACGCAGAGTCTCTGAGACGGCGAGACCCTGAGACGCAGAGACACTGAGACGCAGAGACTTTGAGACTCAGAGACTTTGAGACGCAGAGACAATGAGACGCAGAAACACTGAGACACTGAGATGCAGAGACACTCAGAAACAGAGACTCTGAGACGCAGAGACTCTGAGACGCAGAGGCTCTGAGACGCAGAGATACTGAGACGCAGAGACCCTGAGACGCAGAGACACTGAGACGCTGAGACACTGAGACGCAGAGACACTGAGAGTAAGAGACTCTGAGATGCAGAGACTCTGAAACGCAGAGACTCTGAGACGCGGAGACACTGAGACGCAGAGACACTGAGACGCAGAGACACTGAGACGCAGAGACTTTGAGACTCAGAGACTTTGAGACGCAGAGACACTGAGACGCAGAAACACTGAGACGCAGAGACACTGAGACACTGAGACGCAGAGACACTGAGAGTAAGAGACCCTGAGATGCAGAGACTCTGAAACGCAGAGACTCTGAGACGCGGAGACACTGAGACGCAGAGACACTGAGACGCAGAGACACTGAGACGCAGAGACTTTGAGACTCAGAGACTTTGAGACGCAGAGACACTGAGACGCAGAAACACTGAGACGCAGAGACACTGAGACGCTGAGAGACTGAGACGCAGAGACACTGAGAGTAAGAGACCCTGAGATGCAGAGACTCTGAAACGCAGAGATTCTGAGACGCGGAGACACTGAGACGCAGAGACTCTCTGACGCAGAGACTTTGAGACGCAGAGACATTGAGACGCAGAGTCACAGAGACGCAGAACTTTGAGACTTTGAGACGCAGAGACACTGAGACGCAGAGACACTGAGACGCAGAGACACTGAGACGCAGAGACTTTGAGACTCAGAGACTTTGAGACGCAGAGACACTGAGACGCAGAAACACTGAGACGCAGAGACACTGAGACGCTGAGACACTGAGACGCAGAGACACTGAGAGTAAGAGACCCTGAGATGCAGAGACTCTGAAACGCAGAGACTCTGAGACGCGGAGACACTGAGACGCAGAGACACTGAGACGCAGAGACACTGAGACGCAGAGACTTTGAGACTCAGAGACTTTGAGACGCAGAGACACTGAGACGCAGAAACACTGAGACGCAGAGACACTGAGACGCTGAGACACTGAGACGCAGAGACACTGAGAGTAAGAGACCCTGAGATGCAGAGACTCTGAAACGCAGAGATTCTGAGACGCGGAGACACTGAGACGCAGAGACTCTCTGACGCAGAGACTTTGAGACGCAGAGACATTGAGACGCAGAGTCACAGAGACGCAGAACTTTGAGACTTTGAGACGCAGAGACACTGAGACGCAGAGACTTTGAGACACAGAGACTTTGAGACGCAGAGACTTTGAGACGCAGAGACACTGAGACGCTGAGACACTGAGAGTAAGAGACTCTGAGGCGCAGAGACTCTGAGACGCAGAGACACTGAGACGCAGAAACACTGAGACACTGAGACGCAGAGACACTGAGAAACAGAGACTCTGAGACGCAGAGACTCTGAGACGCAGAGGCTCTGAGACGCAGAGACACTGTGAT
Source organism: Carcharhinus amblyrhynchos (assembly GCF_965287045.1). Classification (NCBI taxonomy): domain Eukaryota; kingdom Metazoa; phylum Chordata; class Chondrichthyes; order Carcharhiniformes; family Carcharhinidae; genus Carcharhinus; species Carcharhinus amblyrhynchos. The sequence continues at coordinate 200,269 of NW_027649894.1, forward strand.
GCAGGGACTCTGAGACGCAGAGACTCTGAGACGCAGAGTCACAGAGACGCAGAGTCACAGAGACGCAGAAACTTTGAGACTTTGAAACGCAGAGACACTGAGACGCAGAGACTTTGAGACGCAGAGCCACTGAGACTCAGAGACACTGAGACGCAGAGACACTGAGACGCAGAGTCTCTGAGACGGCGAGACCCTGAGACGCAGAGACACTGAGACGCAGAGACTTTGAGACTCAGAGACTTTGAGACGCAGAGACAATGAGACGCAGAAACACTGAGACACTGAGATGCAGAGACACTCAGAAACAGAGACTCTGAGACGCAGAGACTCTGAGACGCAGAGACTCTGAGACGCAGAGACACTGAGACGCAGAGACTTTGAGACGCAGAGACTTTGAGACGCAGAGACTCTGAGACGCAGAGACACTGAGACGCTGAGACACTGAGAGTTAGAGACTCTGAGACGCAGAGACTCTGAGACGCAGAGACGCAGAGACGCTGAGACGCTGAGACGCAGAGATGCAGAGTCACTGAGACGCAGAGTCACTGAGACGCAGAGTCACTGAGACGCAGAGACAATGACACGCAGAGACACTGAGACGCAGAGACACTGAAACGCAGAGACACTGAGACGCAGAGACACTGAGACACTGAGATGCAGAGACACTGAGAAACAGAGACTCTGTGACGCAGAGACTCTGAGACGCAGAGGCTCTGAAACGCAGAGGCTCTGAGACGCAGAGACACTGTGATGTAGAGACTCTGAGACGCAGAGACTCTGAGACGCAGAGAGACTGAGACGCAGTGACTCTGAGACGCAGAGACACTGAGACGCAGAGACACTGAGACGCAAAGACTCTGAGACGCAGAGACACAGAGACGCAGAAACTTTGAGACGCAGAGACTTTGAGACGCAGAGACTCTGAGACGCAGAGACACTGAGACGCTGAGACACTGAGAGTAAGAGACTCTGAGACGCAGAGACTCTGAGACGCAGAGACGCAGAGACGCTGAGACGCTGAGACGCAGAGATGCAGAGTCACTGAGACGCAGAGACGCAGAGACACTGAGACACTGAGATGCAGAGACACTGAGAAACAGAGACTCTGTGACGCAGAGACTCTGAGACGCAGAGGCTCTGAAACGCAGAGGCTCTGTGACGCAGAGACACTGTGATGCAGAGACTCTGAGACGCAGAGACTCTGAGACGCAGAGAGACTGAGACGCAGTGACTCTGAGACGCAGAGACACTGAGACGCAGAGACTCTGAGACGCAGAGTCACAGAGACGCAGAGTCACAGAGACGCAGAAACTTTGAGACTTTGAAACGCAGAGACACTGAGACGCAGAGACTTTGAGACGCAGAGCCACTGAGACTCAGAGACACTGAGACGCAGAGACACTGAGACGCAGAGTCTCTGAGACGGCGAGACCCTGAGACGCAGAGACACTGAGACGCAGAGACTTTGAGACTCAGAGACTTTGAGACGCAGAGACAATGAGACGCAGAAACACTGAGACACTGAGATGCAGAGACACTCAGAAACAGAGACTCTGAGACGCAGAGACTCTGAGACGCAGAGGCTCTGAGACGCAGAGATACTGAGACGCAGAGACCCTGAGACGCAGAGACACTGAGACGCTGAGACACTGAGACGCAGAGACACTGAGAGTAAGAGACTCTGAGATGCAGAGACTCTGAAACGCAGAGACTCTGAGACGCGGAGACACTGAGACGCAGAGACACTGAGACGCAGAGACACTGAGACGCAGAGACTTTGAGACTCAGAGACTTTGAGACGCAGAGACACTGAGACGCAGAAACACTGAGACGCAGAGACACTGAGACGCTGAGACACTGAGACGCAGAGACACTGAGAGTAAGAGACCCTGAGATGCAGAGACTCTGAAACGCAGAGACTCTGAGACGCGCAGACACTGAGACGCAGAGACACTGAGACGCAGAGACACTGAGACGCAGAGACTTTGAGACTCAGAGACTTTGAGACGCAGAGACACTGAGACGCAGAAACACTGAGACGCAGAGACACTGAGACGCTGAGAGACTGAGACGCAGAGACACTGAGAGTAAGAGACCCTGAGATGCAGAGACTCTGAAACGCAGAGATTCTGAGACGCGGAGACACTGAGACGCAGAGACTCTCTGACGCAGAGACTTTGAGACGCAGAGACATTGAGACGCAGAGTCACAGAGACGCAGAACTTTGAGACTTTGAGACGCAGAGACACTGAGACGCAGAGACACTGAGACGCAGAGACACTGAGACGCAGAGACTTTGAGACTCAGAGACTTTGAGACGCAGAGACACTGAGACGCAGAAACACTGAGACGCAGAGACACTGAGACGCTGAGACACTGAGACGCAGAGACACTGAGAGTAAGAGACCCTGAGATGCAGAGACTCTGAAACGCAGAGACTCTGAGACGCGGAGACACTGAGACGCAGAGACACTGAGACGCAGAGACACTGAGACGCAGAGACTTTGAGACTCAGAGACTTTGAGACGCAGAGACACTGAGACGCAGAAACACTGAGACGCAGAGACACTGAGACGCTGAGACACTGAGACGCAGAGACACTGAGAGTAAGAGACCCTGAGATGCAGAGACTCTGAAACGCAGAGATTCTGAGACGCGGAGACACTGAGACGCAGAGACTCTCTGACGCAGAGACTTTGAGACGCAGAGACATTGAGACGCAGAGTCACAGAGACGCAGAACTTTGAGACTTTGAGACGCAGAGACACTGAGACGCAGAGACTTTGAGACACAGAGACTTTGAGACGCAGAGACTTTGAGACGCAGAGACACTGAGACGCTGAGACACTGAGAGTAAGAGACTCTGAGGCGCAGAGACTCTGAGACGCAGAGACACTGAGACGCAGAAACACTGAGACACTGAGACGCAGAGACACTGAGAAACAGAGACTCTGAGACGCAGAGACTCTGAGACGCAGAGGCTCTGAGACGCAGAGACACTGTGATGCAGGGACTCTGAGACGCAGAGACTCTGAGACGCAGAGTCACAGAGACGCAGAGTCACAGAGACGCAGAAACTTTGAGACTTTGAAACGCAGAGACACTGAGACGCAGAGACTTTGAGACGCAGAGCCACTGAGACTCAGAGACACTGAGACGCAGAGACACTGAGACGCAGAGTCTCTGAGACGGCGAGACCCTGAGACGCAGAGACACTGAGACGCAGAGACTTTGAGACTCAGAGACTTTGAGACGCAGAGACAATGAGACGCAGAAACACTGAGACACTGAGATGCAGAGACACTCAGAAACAGAGACTCTGAGACGCAGAGACTCTGAGACGCAGAGACTCTGAGACGCAGAGACACTGAGACGCAGAGACTTTGAGACGCAGAGACTTTGAGACGCAGAGACTCTGAGACGCAGAGACACTGAGACGCTGAGACACTGAGAGTAAGAGACTCTGAGACGCAGAGACTCTGAGACGCAGAGACGCAGAGACGCTGAGACGCAGAGATGCAGAGTCACTGAGACGCAGAGTCACTGAGACGCAGAGTCACTGAGACGCAGAGACACTGACACGCAGAGACACTGAGACGCAGAGACACTGAAACGCAGAGACACTGAGACGCAGAGACACTGAGACACTGAGATGCAGAGACACTGAGAAACAGAGACTCTGTGACGCAGAGACTCTGAGACGCAGAGGCTCTGAAACGCAGAGGCTCTGAGACGCAGAGACACTGTGATGTAGAGACTCTGAGACGCAGAGACTCTGAGACGCAGAGAGACTGAGACGCAGTGACTCTGAGACGCAGAGACACTGAGACGCAGAGACACTGAGACGCAAAGACTCTGAGACGCAGAGACACAGAGACGCAGAAACTTTGAGACGCAGAGACTTTGAGACGCAGAGACTCTGAGACGCAGAGACACTGAGACGCTGAGACACTGAGAGTAAGAGACTCTGAGACGCAGAGACTCTGAGACGCAGAGACGCAGAGACGCTGAGACGCTGAGACGCAGAGATGCAGAGTCACTGAGACGCAGAGACGCAGAGACACTGAGACACTGAGATGCAGAGACACTGAGAAACAGAGACTCTGTGACGCAGAGACTCTGAGCCGCAGAGGCTCTGAAACGCAGAGGCTCTGTGACGCAGAGACACTGTGATGCAGAGACTCTGAGACGCAGAGACTCTGAGACGCAGAGAGACTGAGACGCAGTGACTCTGAGACGCAGAGACACTGAGACGCAGAGACACTGAGACGCAAAGACTCTGAGACGCAGAGTCACAGAGACGCAGAAACTTTGAGACTTTGAGACGCAGAGACACTGAGACGCAAAGACTTTGAGACGCAGAGACTTTGAGACGCAGAGCCACTGAGACTCAGAGAAACTGGGACGCAGAGTCTCTGAGATGGCGAGACCCTGAGACGCAGAGACACTGAGACGCAGAGACTTTGAGACCCAGAGACACTGAGACGCAGAGACACTGAGACGCAGAGACACTGAGATGCAGAGACTCTGAGATGCAGAGACACTGAGACGCAGAGACTCTGAGACGCAGAGTCACAGAGACCCAGTGACTTTGAGACTTTGAGACGCAGAGACACTGAGACGCAGAGACTTTGAGACGCAGAGACACTGAGACGCAGAGACACTGAGACGCAGAGTCTCTGAGACGGCGAGACCCTGAGACGCAGAGTCTCTGAGACGGCGAGACCCTGAGACGCAGAGACACTGAGACGCAGAGACTTTGAGCCTCAGAGACTTTGAGACACAGAGACAATGAGACGCAGAAACACTGAGACACTGAGATGCAGAGACACTGAGAAACAGAGACTCTGAGACGCAGAGACTCTGAGACGCAGAGGCTCTGAGACGCAGAGATACTGAGACGCAGAGAGACTGAGATGCAGAGACTTTGGGACGCAGAGACACTGAGACGCAGAGACACTGAGGCGCAGAGACTTTGAGACGCAGAGACTTTGAGACGCAGAGACTTTGAGACGCAGAGACACTGAGACGCAGAGACTTTGAGACGCAGAGACACTGAGACGCAGAGACTCTGAGACGCAGAGACACTGAGACGCTGAGACAATGAGACGCAGAGACACTGAGAGTTAGAGACTCTGAGACGCAGACACTCTGAGACGCAGAGACTCTGAGACGCGGAGACACTGAGACGCAGAGACTCTGAGATGCAAAGTCGCAGAGACACTGAGACGCAGAGACTTTGAGACTCAGAGACTCTGAAACGCAGAGACTCTGAGACGCAGAGGCTCTGAGACGCAGAGATACTGAGATGCAGAGAGACTGAGACGCAGAGACACTGAGACACTGAGACGCAGAGGCATTGAGACGCAGAGACACTGAGACACAGAGACTCTGAGACGCAAAGACTCTGAGACGCAGAGTCACAGAGACGCAGTAACTTTGAGACTCTGAGACGCAGAGACACTGAGACGCAGAGACTTTGAGACGCAGAGACTTTGAGACGCAGAGACTTTGAGACGCAGAGACTTTGAGACACAGAGCCACTGAGACTCAGAGACACTGAGATGCAGAGTCTCTGAGACGGCGAGACCCTGAGACGCAGAGTCTCTGAGACGGCGAGACCCTGAGACGCAGAGACACTGAGACGCAGAGACCCAGAGACCCAGAGACACTGAGACGCTGAGACGCAGAGACACTGAGACGCAGAGGCTCTGAGACGCAGAGACACTGAGACGCTGAGACACTGAGACGCAGAGACACTGAGAGTAAGAGACTCTGAGACGCAGAGACTCTGAGACGCAGAGACACTGAGACGCAGAGACTCTGAGACGCGGAGACACTGAGACGCAGAGACACTGAGACGCAGAGACACTGAGACGCAGAGATACTGAGACGCAGATACTCTGAGACTCAGGGACACTGAGACGCAGAGACTCTGAGACTCTGAGATGCAGAGACACTGAGATGCAGAGACACTGAGACTCAGAGAGTCTGTGACGCAGAGAGTCTGTGACGCAGAGAATCTGAGACGCAGAGACACTGAGATGCAGAGACTTTGAGACGCAGAGACTCTGAGACGCAGAGACTCTGAGACGCAGAGACTCTGAGACGCAGAGACTCTGAGATGCAGAGACACTGAGATGCAGAGACACTGAGACTCAGGGACACAGAAACGCAGAGACGCTGAGACTCTGAGACGCTGAGACGCAGAGACACTGAGACGCAGAGACGCAGAGACACTGAGACGCAGAGACACTGAGACGCAGAGTCACTGAGACGCAGAGTCACTGAGACGCAGAGACACTGAGACGCAGAGACACTGAGATGCAGAGAGTCTGAGACCCAGAGACACTGAGACGCAGAGACACTGAGACGCAGAGACACTGAGACGCAGAGGCTCTGAGACGCAGAGGCTCTGAGACGCAGAGACACTGAGATGCAGAGTCGCTGAGACGCAGTGACTCTGAGACGCAGAGACAATGAGACACAGAGACACTCAGACTCAGGGACACAGAAACGCAGAGACGCTGAGACTCTGAGACTCTGAGACGCAGAGACACTGACACGCAGAGACGCAGAGACACTGAGACGCAGAGTCACTGAGACGCAGAGACACTGACACGCAGAGACACTGAGACGCAGAGACTTTGAGACGCAGAAACACTGAGACACTGAGACGCAGAGACACTGAGAAACAGAGACTCTGAGACGCAGAGACTCTGAGACACAGAGAGACTGAGACGCAGAGACTCTGAGACGCAGAGACACTGAGACGCAGAGACACTGAGACGCAGAGACACTGAGACGCCGAGACTTTGAGACGCAGAGACTTTGAGACGCAGAGCCACTGAGACTCAGAGAAACTGAGACGCAGAGTCTCTGAGACGGCGAGACCCTGAGACGCAGAGACACTGAGACACAGAGAGTCTGAGACCCAGAGACACTGAGACGCAGAGACACTGAGATGCAGAGACTCTGAGATGCAGAGACACTGAGACGCAGAGACTCTGAGACGCAAAGACTCTGAGACGCAGAGTCAGAGAGACCCAGTGACTTTGAGACTTTGAGACGCAGAGACACTGAGACGCAGAGACTTTGAGACTCAGAGACTTTGAGACGCAGAGACACTGGGACTCAGAGCCACTGAGACTCAGAGACACTGAGACGCAGAGTCTCTGAGACGGCGAAACCCTGAGACACAGAGACACTGAGACACTGAGACGCAGAGACACAGACGCAGAGACTCTGAGACGCAGAGCCACTGAGACAGCGAGACACAGAGACGCTGAGACACTGAGACGCAGAGGCACTGAGAGTAAGAGACTCTGAGACACAGAGACTCTGAGACGCAGAGACTCTGAGACGCGGAGACACTGAGACGTAGAGACTCTGAGACGCAAAGTCGCAGAGACACTGAGACGCAGAGACACTGAGACGCAGATACTCTGAGACTCAGGGACACTGAGATGCAGAGGCTCTGAGACGCAGAGACTCTGAGATGCAGAGACACTGAGACACAGAGACACTGAGACGCCGAGAGTCTGTGACACAGAGAATCTGAGACGCAGAGACACTGAGATGCAGAGACTTTGAGACGCAGAGACTCTGAGACGCAGAGACTCTGAGACGCAGAGACTCTGAGACGCAGAGACTTTGAGACGCAGAGACTCTGAGACGGAGAGACTCTGAGACGCAGAGACACTGAGACGCAGAGACTCTGAGATGCACAGTCGCTGAGACGCAGAGACACTGAGACGCAGAGACACTGAGACGCAGAGTCACTGAGACGCAGAGACACTGAGACGCAGAGACACTGAGACGCAGAGACTTTGAGACGCAGAAACACTGAGACACTGAGACGCAGAGACACTGAGAAACAGAGACACTGAGAAACAGAGAGTCTGAGACGCAGAGACTCTGAGACGCAGAGGCTCTGAGACGCAGAGACACTGTGATGCAGGGACTCTGAGACGCAGAGACTCTGAGACGCAGAGACTCTGAGACGCAGAGACTCTGAGACGCAGAGACACTGAGACGCAGAGACACTGAGACGCAGAGACTCTGAGATGCACAGTCGCTGAGACGCAGAGACACTGAGACGCAGAGACACTGAGACGCAGAGACACTGAGACGCAGAGACTTTGAGACGCAGAAACACTGAGACACTGAGACGCAGAGACACTGAGAAACAGAGACTCTGAGACGCAGAGACTCTGAGACGCAGAGGCTCTGATACGCAGAGGCTCTGAGACGCAGAGACACTGTGATGCAGGGACTCTGAGACGCAGAGACTCTGAGACGCAGAGAGACTGAGACGCAGAGTCACAGAGACGCAGAAACTTTGAGACTTTGAGACGCAGAGACACTGAGACGCAGAGACTTTGAGACGCAGAGACACTGAGATGCAGAGACTTTGAGACGCAGAGACTCTGAGACGCAGAGACTCTGAGACGCAGAGACTCTGAGGCGCAGAGACACATAGACGCAGAGACTCTGAAACGCAGAGACACTGAGACGCAGAGACTCTGAGATGCACAGTCGCTGAGACGCAGTGACTCTGAGACGCAGAGACAATGAGACGCAGATACACTCAGACTCAGGGACACAGAAACGCTGAGACTCTGAGACTCTGAGACGCAGAGACACTGAGACGCAGAGACGCAGAGACACTGAGATGCAGACACACTGAGACGCAGAGACACTGAGACGCAGAGACACTGAGACGCAGAGTCACTGAGACGCAGAGACACTGAGATGCAGAGACACTGAGACGCAGAGACTTTGAGACGCAGAAACACTGAGACACTGAGACGCAGAGACACTGAGAAACAGAGACTCTGAGACGCAGAGACTCTGAGACGCAGACACTCTGAGACGCAGAGACACTGAGACGCCGAGACCCTGAGACGCAGAGACACTGACACGCACAGACTCTGAGACGCAGAGACTCTGAGACGCAGAGACACTGAGACTCAGAGACAATGAGACGCAGAGACACTGAGACGCAGAGACACTGAGACGCAGAGGCACTGAGACGCAGAGACACTGACACGCACAGACTCTGAGACGCAGAGACTCTGAGACGCAGAGACACTGAGACTCAGAGACAATGAGACGCAGAGACACTGAGACGCAGAGACACTGAGACACAGAGACACTGAGACGCAGAGATTCTGAGATGCCGAGACTCCTAGACGCAGAGACACTGAGACGCAGAGAATCTGAGACTCAGAGACGCTGAGACGCAGAGACATTGAGACTCAGAGACTCTGAGATGCAGAGACACTGAGACGCAGAGACACTGAGACGCAGAGACACTGAGACGCAGAAACTCTGAGACGCCGAGACTCTGAGACGCAGAGACTCTGAGACGCAGAGACACTGAGACGCAGAGACACTGAGACGCAGAGACACTGAGACGCAGAGATTCTGAGACGCACAGACTCTGGGACGCAGAGACACTGAGACGCAGAAACACTGAGACGCAGAGACTCTGAGACGCAGAGACTCTGAGACTCAGAGACTCTGAGACGCAGAGACACTGAGACACAGAGACACTGAGACGCAGAGATTCTGAGATGCCGAGACTCCGAGACGCAGAGAAACTGAGACGCAGAGACACTGAGACTCAGAGACTCTGAGATGCAGAGGCACTGAGACGCAGAGACACTGAGATGCAGAGACTCTGAGACGCAGAAACTCTGAGACGCAGAGACACTGAGATGCAGAGACTTTGAGACGCAGAGACACTGACACGCAGCGACTCTGAGACGCAGAGACACTGAGACGCAGAGACTCTGAGACGCAGAGACGTTGAGACGCAGAGACTCTGAGACGGCGAGACACTGAGACGCAGAGACTCTGAGACGCTGAGACACTCAGACTCAGAGACGTAGAGACTCTGAGACACTGAGATGCAGAGACGCTGAGACACAGAGACGCAGAGACTCTGAGACGCAGAGACGCAGAGACTCTGAGACGCAGAGACGCAGAGACTCTGAGATGCACAGTCGCTCAGACGCAGAGACTCTGAGACTCTGAGACGCAGTGACACTCAGAGTCAGAGACACTGAGATGCAGAGACATAGAGACTCTGAAACAGAGACACTGAGGCACAGAGACTCTGAGACGCAGAGAAACTGAGACACTGAGACCCAGAGACTCTGAGACACAGAGACTCTGAGACGCAGAGACTCTGAGACTCTGAGACGCAGAGACTCTGAGACGCAGAGACGCAGAGACTCTGAGACGCAGAGACTCTGAGACGCAGAGACGCAGAGACACTGAGACGCAGAGACACTGACACGCACAGACTCTGAGACGCAGAGACTCTGAGACGCAGAGACACTGAGACTCAGAGACAATGAGACGCAGAGACACTGAGACGCAGAGACTCTGAGACACAGAGACTCTGAGACGCAGAGACTCTGAGACGCAGAGACTCTGAGACACAGAGACGCTGAGACTCTGAGATGCAGAGAGTCTGAGACGCATAGAGTCTGAGACGCAGAGAGCCTGAGACGCAGAGACTCTGAGACGCAGAGACTCTGAGACGCAGAGACACTGAGATGCAAAGACACTGAGACGCAAAGACACTGAGACGCAGAGACACTAAGACGCAGAGATACTCAGACTCAGAGACACAGAGACGCACAGACTCTGAAACGGCGAGACACTGAGACGCAGAGACAATGAGACGCAGACACAATGAGGCGCAGAGACACTGAGACGCAGAGACTCTGAGACGCAGAGAATCTGAGACGCAGAGAATCTGAGACGCAGAGAATCTGAGACGCAGAGCCACTGAGATGCAGAGACTTTGAGACGCAGAGACACTGACACGCAGAGACTCTGAGACACAGAGACACTGAGACGCAGAGTCTCTGAGACGGCGAGACCCTGAGACGCAGAGACACTGAGACGCAGAGACACTGTGACGCAGAGACACAGCCGCAGAGATTCTGAGAAGCAGAGGCATTGAGACGCTGAGATGCTGAGACGCTGAGAAGCAGATGCATTGAGATGCTGAGACGCAGAGATGCTGAGACGCTGAGACACTGAGACGCTCAGACATTGAGACGCTGAGACACTGAGACGCAGGGACGCAGAGACACTGAGATGCAGAGACACTGAGACGCAGAGACTCTGAGACGTGAGAGACTGAGACGCAGAGACACTGTGACGCAGCGACGCTGAGACGCAGGGACTCTTGAGAATCTGAGACGCAGAGACACTGAGACGCAGTGACACTCAGAGTCAGAGACACTGAGACGCAGAGACACAGAGACTCTGAAACAGAGACACTGAGGCACAGAGACTCTGAGACGCAGAGACACTGAGACCCAGAGACTCTGAGACACAGAGACGCAGAGACTCTGAGACGCAGAGACTCTGAGTCGCAGAGACTCTGAGACGCAGAGACTCTGAGACGCAGAGACACTGAGACGCAAAGACACTGAGACGCAAAGACACTGAGACTCAGAGACACTAAGACGCAGAGATACTCAGACTCAGAGACACAGAGACGCACAGACCCTGAAACGGCGAGACACTGAGACGCAGAGACAATGAGACGCAGTGATCTGAGACGCAGACACAATGAGGCGCAGAGACACTGAGACGCAAAGACTCTGAGACGCAGAGAATCTGAGACACAGAGAATCTGAGACGCAGAGACACTGAGATGCAGAGACTTTGAGACGCAGAGACACTGACACGCAGAGACTCTGAGACACAGAGACACTGAGACGCAGAGTCTCTGAGACGGCGAAACCCTGAGACGCAGAGACACTGAGACGCAGAGACACTGTGACGCAGAGACACAGCCGCAGAGATACTGAGAAGCAGAGGCATTGAGACGCTGAGATGCTGAGACGCTGAGAAGCAGAAGCATTGAGATGCTGAGACGCAGAGATGCTGAGACACTGAGACACTGAGACGCTGAGACACTGAGACACTGAGACGCAGAGACACTGAGACGCAGAGGCTCTGAGACGCAGAGACTCTGAGAATCTGAGACGCAGAGACACTGAGACGCAGCGACGCTGAGACGCAGGGACTCTGAGAATCTGAGACGCAGAGACACTGAGACGCAGTGACACTCAGAGTCAGAGACACTGAGACGCAGAGACACAGAGACTCTGAAACAGAGACACTGAGGCACAGAGACTCTGAGACGCAGAGACACTGAGACACTGGGACACTGAGACCCAGAGACTCTGAGACACAGAGACGCAGAGACTCTGAGACGCAGAGACTCTGAGACACAGAGACGCAGAGACTCTGAGACGCAGTGACGCAGAGACTCTGAGACGCAGAGACGCAGAGACTCTGAGACGCAGAGACGCAGAGACTCTGAGACGCAGAGACACTGAGACGCCGAGACTCAGAGACGCAGATACACTGAGATGCAGAGACTTTGAGACGCAGAGACACTGACACGCAGAGACTCTGAGACGCAGAGACTCTGAGACGCAGAGACACTGAGACGCAGAGACTCTGAGACGCAGAGACGTTGAGAAGCAGAGACTCTGAGACGGCGAGACACTGAGACGCAGAGACTCTGAGACGCTGAGACACTCAGACTCAGAGACGTAGAGACTCTGAGACACTGAGATGCAGAGACGCTGAGACACAGAGACGCAGAGACTCTGAGACGCAAAGACTCTGAGACGCAGAGACTCTGAGACGCAGAGACACTGAGACGCAAAGACACTGAGACGCAAAGACACTGAGACTCAGAGACACTAAGACGCAGAGATACTCAGACTCAGAGACACAGAGACGCACAGACCCTGAAACGGCGAGACACTGAGACGCAGAGACAATGAGACGCAGTGATCTGAGACGCAGACACAATGAGGCGCAGAGACACTGAGACGCAAAGACTCTGAGACGCAGAGAATCTGAGACACAGAGAATCTGAGACGCAGAGACACTGAGATGCAGAGACTTTGAGACGCAGAGACACTGACACGCAGAGACTCTGAGACACAGAGACACTGAGACGCAGAGTCTCTGAGACGGCGAAACCCTGAGACGCAGAGACACTGAGACGCAGAGACACTGTGACGCAGAGACACAGCCGCAGAGATACTGAGAAGCAGAGGCATTGAGACGCTGAGATGCTGAGACGCTGAGAAGCAGAAGCATTGAGATGCTGAGACGCAGAGATGCTGAGACACTGAGACACTGAGACGCTGAGACACTGAGACACTGAGACGCAGAGACACTGAGACGCAGAGGCTCTGAGACGCAGAGACTCTGAGAATCTGAGACGCAGAGACACTGAGACGCAGCGACGCTGAGACGCAGGGACTCTGAGAATCTGAGACGCAGAGACACTGAGACGCAGTGACACTCAGAGTCAGAGACACTGAGACGCAGAGACACAGAGACTCTGAAACAGAGACACTGAGGCACAGAGACTCTGAGACGCAGAGACACTGAGACACTGGGACACTGAGACCCAGAGACTCTGAGACACAGAGACGCAGAGACTCTGAGACGCAGAGACTCTGAGACACAGAGACGCAGAGACTCTGAGACGCAGAGACGCAGAGACTCTGAGACGCAGAGACGCAGAGACTCTGAGACGCAGAGACACTGAGACGCCGAGACTCAGAGACGCAGATACACTGAGATGCAGAGACTTTGAGACGCAGAGACACTGACACGCAGAGACTCTGAGACGCAGAGACTCTGAGACGCAGAGACACTGAGACGCAGAGACTCTGAGACGCAGAGACGTTGAGAAGCAGAGACTCTGAGACGGCGAGACACTGAGACGCAGAGACTCTGAGACGCTGAGACACTCAGACTCAGAGACGTAGAGACTCTGAGACACTGAGATGCAGAGACGCTGAGACACAGAGACGCAGAGACTCTGAGACGCAAAGACTCTGAGACGCAGAGACTCTGAGACGCAGAGTCTCTGAGACGCATAGACTCTGAGACGCAGAGACTCTGAGACGCAGAGGCACTGAGACGCAGAGACACTCAGACACAGAGACGCAGAGACTCTGAGACGTCGAGACTCTGAGACGCAGACACAATGAGGCGCAGAGACACTGAGAAGTAGAGACACTGAGACGCTGACACGCTGAGACACTGAGACGCAGAGACGCAGAGACATTGAGACGCAGAGACACTGAGACGCAGAGACACTGAGATGCAGAGACTCTGAGACGCGAGAGACTGAGACGCAGAGACACTGAGACGCAGCGACGCTGAGACGCAGAGACACTCAGACTCAGAGACACAGAGACGCAGAGACTCTGATACGCAGAGACTCTGAGAATCTGAGACGCAGAGACACTGAGACGCAGTGACACTCAGAGTCAGAGACACTGAGACGCAGAGACACAGAGACTCTGAAACAGAGACACTGAGGCACAGAGACTCTGAGACGCAGAGACACTGAGACACTGAGACACTGAGACCCAGAGACTCTGAGACACAGAGACGCAGAGACTCTGAGATGCAGAGACTCTGAGACGCAGAGACTCTGAGACGCAGAGACACTGAGATGCCGAGACTCTGAGACGCAGAGAAACTGACACGCACAGACTCTGAGACGCAGAGACTCTGAGACGCAGAGAAACTGAGACTCAGAGAGAATGAGACGCAGAGACACTGAGACGCAGAGACACTGAGACGCAGAGACACTGACACGCACAGACTCTGAGACGCAGAGACTCTGAGACGCAGAGACACTGAGACTCAGAGACAATGAGATGCAGAGACACTGAGACGCAGAGACACTGAGACACAGAGACACTGAGACGCAGAGATTCTGAGATGCCGAGACTCCTAGACGCAGAGACACTGAGACGCAGAGAATCTGAGACGCAGAGACGCTGAGACGCAGAGACATTGAGACTCAGAGACTCTGAGATGCAGAGACACTGAGACGCAGAGACACTGAGACGCAGAGACACTGAGATGCAGAAACTCTGAGACGCCGAGACACTGAGACGCAGAGAATCTGAGACGCAGAGACACTGAGACGCAGAGACACTGAGACGCAGAGACACTGAGACGCAGAGATTCTGAGACGCAGAGACTCTGAGACGCAGAGACACTGAGACGCAGAAACACTGAGACGCAGAGACGCTGAGACGCAGAGACTCTGAGACTCAGAGACTCTGAGACGCAGAGACACTGAGACACAGAGACACTGAGACGCAGAGATTCTGAGATGCCGAGACTCCGAGACGCAGAGAAACTGAGACGCAGAGACTCTGAGACGCAGAGACGCTGAGACGCAGAGACACTGAGACTCAGAGACTCTGAGATGCAGAGACACTGAGACGCAGAGACACTGAGACGCAGAGACTCTGAGACGCAGAAACTCTGAGACACAGAGACACTGAGATGCAGAGACTTTGAGACGCAGAGACACTGACACACAGAGACGCAGAGACTCTGAGACGCAGTGACGCAGAGACTCTGAGACGCAGAGACGCAGAGACTCTGAGACGCAGAGACGCAGAGACTCTGAGACGCAGAGACACTGAGACGCCGAGACTCAGAGACGCAGATACACTGAGATGCAGAGACTTTGAGACGCAGAGACACTGACACGCAGAGACTCTGAGACGCAGAGACTCTGAGACGCAGAGACACTGAGACGCAGAGACTCTGAGACGCAGAGACGTTGAGAAGCAGAGACTCTGAGACGGCGAGACACTGAGACGCAGAGACTCTGAGACGCTGAGACACTCAGACTCAGAGACGTAGAGACTCTGAGACACTGAGATGCAGAGACGCTGAGACACAGAGACGCAGAGACTCTGAGACGCAAAGACTCTGAGACGCAGAGACTCTGAGACGCAGAGTCTCTGAGACGCATAGACTCTGAGACGCAGAGACTCTGAGACGCAGAGGCACTGAGACGCAGAGACACTCAGACACAGAGACGCAGAGACTCTGAGACGTCGAGACTCTGAGACGCAGACACAATGAGGCGCAGAGACACTGAGAAGTAGAGACACTGAGACGCTGAGACACTGAGACGCAGAGACGCAGAGACATTGAGACGCAGAGACACTGAGACGCAGAGACACTGAGATGCAGAGACTCTGAGACGCGAGAGACTGAGACGCAGAGACACTGAGACGCAGCGACGCTGAGACGCAGAGACACTCAGACTCAGAGACACAGAGACGCAGAGACTCTGATACGCAGAGACTCTGAGAATCTGAGACGCAGAGACACTGAGACGCAGTGACACTCAGAGTCAGAGACACTGAGACGCAGAGACACAAAGACTCTGAAACAGAGACACTGAGGCACAGAGACTCTGAGACGCAGAGACACTGAGACACTGAGACCCAGAGACTCTGAGACACAGAGACGCAGAGACTCTGAGATGCAGAGACTCTGAGACGCAGAGACTCTGAGACGCAGAGACACTGAGATGCCGAGACTCTGAGACGCAGAGACACTGACACGCACAGACTCTGAGACGCAGAGACTCTGAGACGCAGAGAAACTGAGACTCAGAGAGAATGAGACGCAGAGACACTGAGACGCAGAGACACTGAGACGCAGAGACACTGACACGCACAGACTCTGAGACGCAGAGACTCTGAGACGCAGAGACACTGAGACTCAGAGACAATGAGATGCAGAGACACTGAGACGCAGAGACACTGAGACACAGAGACACTGAGACGCAGAGATTCTGAGATGCCGAGACTCCTAGACGCAGAGACACTGAGACGCAGAGAATCTGAGACGCAGAGACGCTGAGACGCAGAGACATTGAGACTCAGAGACTCTGAGATGCAGAGACACTGAGACGCAGAGACACTGAGACGCAGAGACACTGAGACGCAGAAACTCTGAGACGCCGAGACTCTGAGACGCAGAGAATCTGAGACGCAGAGACACTGAGACGCAGAGACACTGAGACGCAGAGACACTGAGACGCAGAGACACTGAGACGCAGAGATTCTGAGACGCAGAGACTCTGAGACGCAGAGACACTGAGACGCAGAAACACTGAGACGCAGAGACGCTGAGACGCAGAGACTCTGAGACTCAGAGACTCTGAGACGCAGAGACACTGAGACACAGAGACACTGAGACGCAGAGATTCTGAGATGCCGAGACTCCGAGACGCAGAGAAACTGAGACGCAGAGACTCTGAGACGCTGAGACGCAGAGACACTGAGACTCAGAGACTCTGAGATGCAGAGACACTGAGACGCAGAGACACTGAGACGCAGAGACTCTGAGACGCAGAAACTCTGAGACACAGAGACACTGAGATGCAGAGACTTTGAGACGCAGAGACACTGACACACAGCGACTCTGAGACGCAGAGACACTGAGACGCAGAGACTCTGAGACGCAGAGACGTTGAGACGCAGAGACTCTGAGACGGCGAGACACTGAGACGCAGAGACTCTGAGACGCTGAGACACTCAGACTCAGAGATGTAGAGACTCTGAGACACTGAGGTGCAGAGACGCTGAGACACAGAGACGCAGAGACTCTGAGACGCAGAGACGCAGAGACTCTGAGATGCAGAGGCGCAGAGACGCAGAGACTCTGAGATGCACAGTCGCTGAGACGCAGAGACTCTGAGACTCTGAGACGCAGTGACACTCAGAGTCAGAGACACTGAGACGCCGAGACATAGAGACTCTGAAACAGAGACACTGAGGCACAGAGACTCTGAGACGCAGAGACACTGAGACACTGAGACCCAGAGACTCTGAGACACAGAGACTCTGAGACGCAGAGACTCTGAGACTCTGAGACGCAGAGACTCTGAGACGCAGAGACGCAGAGACTCTGAGACGCAGAGACTCTGAGACGCAGAGACACTGAGACGCAGAGACACTGACACGCACAGACTCTGAGACGCAGAGACTCTGAGACGCAGAGACACTGAGACTCAGAGACAATGAGACGCAGAGACACTGAGACGCAGAGACTCTGAGACACAGAGACTCTGAGACGCAGAGACTCTGAGACGCAGAGACTCTGAGACACAGAGACGCTGAGACTCTGAGATGCAGAGAGTCTGAGACGCATAGAGTCTGAGACGCAGAGAGCCTGAGACGCAGAGACTCTGAGACGCAGAGACTCTGAGACGCAGAGACACTGAGATGCAAAGACACTGAGACGCAAAGACACTGAGACGCAGAGACACTAAGACGCAGAGATACTCAGACTCAGAGACACAGAGACGCACAGACTCTGAAACGGCGAGACACTGAGACGCAGAGACAATGAGACGCAGACACAATGAGGCGCAGAGACACTGAGACGCAGAGACTCTGAGACGCAGAGAATCTGAGACGCAGAGAATCTGAGACGCAGAGAATCTGAGACGCAGAGCCACTGAGATGCAGAGACTTTGAGACGCAGAGACACTGACACGCAGAGACTCTGAGACACAGAGACACTGAGACGCAGAGTCTCTGAGACGGCGAGACCCTGAGACGCAGAGACACTGAGACGCAGAGACACTGTGACGCAGAGACACAGCCGCAGAGATTCTGAGAAGCAGAGGCATTGAGACGCTGAGATGCTGAGACGCTGAGAAGCAGAAGCATTGAGATGCTGAGACGCAGAGATGCTGAGACACTGAGACACTGAGACGCTGAGACACTGAGACACTGAGACGCAGAGACACTGAGACGCAGAGGCTCTGAGACGCAGAGACTCTGAGAATCTGAGACGCAGAGACACTGAGACGCAGCGACGCTGAGACGCAGGGACTCTGAGAATCTGAGACGCAGAGACACTGAGACGCAGTGACACTCAGAGTCAGAGACACTGAGACGCAGAGACACAGAGACTCTGAAACAGAGACACTGAGGCACAGAGACTCTGAGACGCAGAGACACTGAGACACTGGGACACTGAGACCCAGAGACTCTGAGACACAGAGACGCAGAGACTCTGAGACGCAGAGACTCTGAGACACAGAGACGCAGAGACTCTGAGACGCAGTGACGCAGAGACTCTGAGACGCAGAGACGCAGAGACTCTGAGACGCAGAGACGCAGAGACTCTGAGACGCAGAGACACTGAGACGCCGAGACTCAGAGACGCAGATACACTGAGATGCAGAGACTTTGAGACGCAGAGACACTGACACGCAGAGACTCTGAGACGCAGAGACTCTGAGACGCAGAGACACTGAGACGCAGAGACTCTGAGACGCAGAGACGTTGAGAAGCAGAGACTCTGAGACGGCGAGACACTGAGACGCAGAGACTCTGAGACGCTGAGACACTCAGACTCAGAGACGTAGAGACTCTGAGACACTGAGATGCAGAGACGCTGAGACACAGAGACGCAGAGACTCTGAGACGCAAAGACTCTGAGACGCAGAGACTCTGAGACGCAGAGACACTGAGACGCAAAGACACTGAGACGCAAAGACACTGAGACTCAGAGACACTAAGACGCAGAGATACTCAGACTCAGAGACACAGAGACGCACAGACCCTGAAACGGCGAGACACTGAGACGCAGAGACAATGAGACGCAGTGATCTGAGACGCAGACACAATGAGGCGCAGAGACACTGAGACGCAAAGACTCTGAGACGCAGAGAATCTGAGACACAGAGAATCTGAGACGCAGAGACACTGAGATGCAGAGACTTTGAGACGCAGAGACACTGACACGCAGAGACTCTGAGACACAGAGACACTGAGACGCAGAGTCTCTGAGACGGCGAAACCCTGAGACGCAGAGACACTGAGACGCAGAGACACTGTGACGCAGAGACACAGCCGCAGAGATACTGAGAAGCAGAGGCATTGAGACGCTGAGATGCTGAGACGCTGAGAAGCAGAAGCATTGAGATGCTGAGACGCAGAGATGCTGAGACACTGAGACACTGAGACGCTGAGACACTGAGACACTGAGACGCAGAGACACTGAGACGCAGAGGCTCTGAGACGCAGAGACTCTGAGAATCTGAGACGCAGAGACACTGAGACGCAGCGACGCTGAGACGCAGGGACTCTGAGAATCTGAGACGCAGAGACACTGAGACGCAGTGACACTCAGAGTCAGAGACACTGAGACGCAGAGACACAGAGACTCTGAAACAGAGACACTGAGGCACAGAGACTCTGAGACGCAGAGACACTGAGACACTGGGACACTGAGACCCAGAGACTCTGAGACACAGAGACGCAGAGACTCTGAGACGCAGAGACTCTGAGACACAGAGACGCAGAGACTCTGAGACGCAGAGACGCAGAGACTCTGAGACGCAGAGACTCTGAGACGCAGAGACACTGAGACGCCGAGACTCAGAGACGCAGATACACTGAGATGCAGAGACTTTGAGACGCAGAGACACTGACACGCAGAGACTCTGAGACGCAGAGACTCTGAGACGCAGAGACACTGAGACGCAGAGACTCTGAGACGCAGAGACGTTGAGAAGCAGAGACTCTGAGACGGCGAGACACTGAGACGCAGAGACTCTGAGACGCTGAGACACTCAGACTCAGAGACGTAGAGACTCTGAGACACTGAGATGCAGAGACGCTGAGACACAGAGACGCAGAGACTCTGAGACGCAAAGACTCTGAGACGCAGAGACTCTGAGACGCAGAGTCTCTGAGACGCATAGACTCTGAGACGCAGAGACTCTGAGACGCAGAGGCACTGAGACGCAGAGACACTCAGACACAGAGACGCAGAGACTCTGAGACGTCGAGACTCTGAGACGCAGACACAATGAGGCGCAGAGACACTGAGAAGTAGAGACACTGAGACGCTGAGACGCTGAGACACTGAGACGCAGAGACGCAGAGACATTGAGACGCAGAGACACTGAGACGCAGAGACACTGAGATGCAGAGACTCTGAGACGCGAGAGACTGAGACGCAGAGACACTGAGACGCAGCGACGCTGAGACGCAGAGACACTCAGACTCAGAGACACAGAGACGCAGAGACTCTGATACGCAGAGACTCTGAGAATCTGAGACGCAGAGACACTGAGACGCAGTGACACTCAGAGTCAGAGACACTGAGACGCAGAGACACAGAGACTCTGAAACAGAGACACTGAGGCACAGAGACTCTGAGACGCAGAGACACTGAGACACTGAGACACTGAGACCCAGAGACTCTGAGACACAGAGACGCAGAGACTCTGAGATGCAGAGACTCTGAGACGCAGAGACTCTGAGACGCAGAGACACTGAGATGCCGAGACTCTGAGACGCAGAGACACTGACACGCACAGACTCTGAGACGCAGAGACTCTGAGACGCAGAGAAACTGAGACTCAGAGAGAATGAGACGCAGAGACACTGAGACGCAGAGACACTGAGACGCAGAGACACTGACACGCACAGACTCTGAGACGCAGAGACTCTGAGACGCAGAGACACTGAGACTCAGAGACAATGAGATGCAGAGACACTGAGACGCAGAGACACTGAGACACAGAGACACTGAGACGCAGAGATTCTGAGATGCCGAGACTCCTAGACGCAGAGACACTGAGACGCAGAGAATCTGAGACGCAGAGACGCTGAGACGCAGAGACATTGAGACTCAGAGACTCTGAGATGCAGAGACACTGAGACGCAGAGACACTGAGACGCAGAGACACTGAGATGCAGAAACTCTGAGACGCCGAGACACTGAGACGCAGAGAATCTGAGACGCAGAGACACTGAGACGCAGAGACACTGAGACGCAGAGACACTGAGACGCAGAGATTCTGAGACGCAGAGACTCTGAGACGCAGAGACACTGAGACGCAGAAACACTGAGACGCAGAGACGCTGAGACGCAGAGACTCTGAGATGCAGAGACGCAGAGACGCAGAGACACTGAGACACAGAGACACTGAGACGCAGAGATTCTGAGATGCCGAGACTCCGAGACGCAGAGAAACTGAGACGCAGAGACTCTGAGACGCAGAGACGCTGAGACGCAGAGACACTGAGACTCAGAGACTCTGAGATGCAGAGACACTGAGACGCAGAGACACTGAGACGCAGAGACTATGAGACGCAGAAACTCTGAGACACAGAGACACTGAGATGCAGAGACTTTGAGACGCAGAGACACTGACACACAGAGACGCAGAGACTCTGAGACGCAGTGACGCAGAGACTCTGAGACGCAGAGACGCAGAGACTCTGAGACGCAGAGACGCAGAGACTCTGAGACGCAGAGACACTGAGACGCCGAGACTCAGAGACGCAGATACACTGAGATGCAGAGACTTTGAGACGCAGAGACACTGACACGCAGAGACTCTGAGACGCAGAGACTCTGAGACGCAGAGACACTGAGACGCAGAGACTCTGAGACGCAGAGACGTTGAGAAGCAGAGACTCTGAGACGGCGAGACACTGAGACGCAGAGACTCTGAGACGCTGAGACACTCAGACTCAGAGACGTAGAGACTCTGAGACACTGACATGCAGAGACGCTGAGACACAGAGACGCAGAGACTCTGAGACGCAAAGACTCTGAGACGCAGAGACTCTGAGACGCAGAGTCTCTGAGACGCATAGACTCTGAGACGCAGAGACTCTGAGACGCAGAGGCACTGAGACGCAGAGACACTCAGACACAGAGACGCAGAGACTCTGAGACGTCGAGACTCTGAGACGCAGACACAATGAGGCGCAGAGACACTGAGAAGTAGAGACACTGAGACGCTGAGACGCTGAGACACTGAGACGCAGAGACGCAGAGACATTGAGACGCAGAGACACTGAGACGCAGAGACACTGAGATGCAGAGACTCTGAGACGCGAGAGACTGAGACGCAGAGACACTGAGACGCAGCGACGCTGAGACGCAGAGACACTCAGACTCAGAGACACAGAGACGCAGAGACTCTGATACGCAGAGACTCTGAGAATCTGAGACGCAGAGACACTGAGACGCAGTGACACTCAGAGTCAGAGACACTGAGACGCAGAGACACAAAGACTCTGAAACAGAGACACTGAGGCACAGAGACTCTGAGACGCAGAGACACTGAGACACTGAGACACTGAGACCCAGAGACTCTGAGACACAGAGACGCAGAGACTCTGAGATGCAGAGACTCTGAGACGCAGAGACTCTGAGACGCAGAGACACTGAGATGCCGAGACTCTGAGACGCAGAGACACTGACACGCACAGACTCTGAGACGCAGAGACTCTGAGACGCAGAGAAACTGAGACTCAGAGAGAATGAGACGCAGAGACACTGAGACGCAGAGACACTGAGACGCAGAGACACTGACACGCACAGACTCTGAGACGCAGAGACTCTGAGACGCAGAGACACTGAGACTCAGAGACAATGAGATGCAGAGACACTGAGACGCAGAGACACTGAGACACAGAGACACTGAGACGCAGAGATTCTGAGATGCCGAGACTCCTAGACGCAGAGACACTGAGACGCAGAGAATCTGAGACGCAGAGACGCTGAGACGCAGAGACATTGAGACTCAGAGACTCTGAGATGCAGAGACACTGAGACGCAGAGACACTGAGACGCAGAGACACTGAGACGCAGAAACTCTGAGACGCCGAGACTCTGAGACGCAGAGAATCTGAGACGCAGAGACACTGAGACGCAGAGACACTGAGACGCAGAGACACTGAGACGCAGAGACACTGAGACGCAGAGATTCTGAGACGCAGAGACTCTGAGACGCAGAGACACTGAGACGCAGAAACACTGAGACGCAGAGACGCTGAGACGCAGAGACTCTGAGACTCAGAGACTCTGAGACGCAGAGACACTGAGACACAGAGACACTGAGACGCAGAGATTCTGAGATGCCGAGACTCCGAGACGCAGAGAAACTGAGACGCAGAGACTCTGAGACGCAGAGACGCTGAGACGCAGAGACACTGAGACTCAGAGACTCTGAGATGCAGAGACACTGAGACGCAGAGACACTGAGACGCAGAGACTCTGAGACGCAGAAACTCTGAGACACAGAGACACTGAGATGCAGAGACTTTGAGACGCAGAGACACTGACACACAGCGACTCTGAGACGCAGAGACACTGAGACGCAGAGACTCTGAGACGCAGAGACGTTGAGACGCAGAGACTCTGAGACGGCGAGACACTGAGACGCAGAGACTCTGAGACGCTGAGACACTCAGACTCAGAGATGTAGAGACTCTGAGACACTGAGGTGCAGAGACGCTGAGACACAGAGACGCAGAGACTCTGAGACGCAGAGACGCAGAGACTCTGAGATGCAGAGGCGCAGAGACGCAGAGACTCTGAGATGCACAGTCGCTGAGACGCAGAGACTCTGAGACTCTGAGACGCAGTGACACTCAGAGTCAGAGACACTGAGACGCCGAGACATAGAGACTCTGAAACAGAGACACTGAGGCACAGAGACTCTGAGACGCAGAGACACTGAGACACTGAGACCCAGAGACTCTGAGACACAGAGACTCTGAGACGCAGAGACTCTGAGACTCTGAGACGCAGAGACTCTGAGACGCAGAGACGCAGAGACGCAGAGACTCTGAGACGCAGAGACTCTGAGACTCTGAGACGCAGAGACTCTGAGACGCAGAGACTCTGAGACGCAGAGACGCAGAGACACAGAGACTCTGAGACGCAGAGACTCTGAGACTCTGAGACACAGAGACTCTGAGACGCAGAGACACTGACACGCACAGACTCTGAGACGCAGAGACTCTGAGACGCAGAGACACGGAGACTCAGAGACAATGAGACGCAGAGACACTGAGAGCTAGAGACACTGAGACGCAAAGACACTGAGACACAGAGACGCAGAGATTCTGAGATGCCGAGACTCCGAGACGCAGAGACACTGAGACGCAGAGACTCTGAGACGCAGAGACGCTGAGACGCAGAGACATTGAGACGCAGAAACTCTGAGACGCCGAGACTCTGAGACGCAGAGACTCTGAGACGCAGAGACACTGAGACGCAGAGACACTGAGATGCAGAGACACTGGGACGCAGAGATTCTGAGACGCAGAGACTCTGAGACGCAGAGACACTGAGACGCAGAAACACTGAGACGCAGAGACTCTGAGACGCAGAGACGCAGAGACTCTGAGACGCAGAGACGCAGAGACTCTGAGATGCACAGTCGCTGAGACGCAGAGACTCTGAGATGCAGAGACTCTGAGACACAGAGACTCTGAGACGCTGAGACTCTGAGACTCTGAGACGCAGAGACACTGAGACGCAGAGACACTGAGATGCAGAGACACTGAGACGCAGAGATTCTGAGACGCAGAGACTCTGAGACGCAGAGACACTGAGACGCAGAAACACTGAGACGCAGAGACTCTGAGACGCAGAGACGCAGAGACTCTGAGACGCAGAGACGCAGAGACTCTGAGATGCACAGTCGCTGAGACGCAGAGACTCTGAGACACAGAGACTCTGAGACGCTGAGACTCTGAGACGCAGAGACTCTGAGACACAGAGACGCAAAGACTCTGAGACGCAGAGACTCTGAGGTGCAGAGACTCTGAGACGCAGAGACAATGAGACGCAGAGACACTCAGACTCAGGGACACAGAGACGCAGAGACTCTGAGACGGCGAGACACTGAGACGCAGAGACAATGAGACGCAGTGATCTGAGACGCAGACACAATGAGGCGCAGAGACACTGAGACGCAGAGAGTCTGAGACGCATAGAATCTGAGACGCAGAGAATCTGAGATGCAGAGACTCTGAGACGCACAGACACTGAGACGCAGAGACTCTGAGACACAGAGACTCTGAGACCCAGAGTCTCTGAGACACTGAGACGCAGAGACTCTGAGACGCAGAGACTCTGAGACGCAGAGACTCTGAGACGCAGAGACTCTGAGACGCAGAGACACTGAGACGCAGAGACTTTGAGACGCAAAGACACTGAGACGCAGAGACAATGAGACGCAGTGATCTGAGACGCAGACACAATGAGGCGCAGAGACACTGAGACGCAGAGACTCTGAGACGCAGAGAATCTGAGACGCAGAGAATCTGAGACGCAGAGAATCTGTGACACAGAGACACTGAGACGCAGAGTCTCTGAGACGGCGAGACCCTGAGACGCAGAGACACTGAGACGCAGAGACACTGTGACGCAGAGACACAGCCGCAGAGATTCTGAGAAGCAGAGGCATTGAGACGCTGAGATGCTGAGACGCTGAGAAGCAGATGCATTGAGATGCTGAGACACAGAGATGCTGAGACGCTGAGACACTGAGACGCTGAGACACTGAGACGCTGAGACGCAGAGACGCAGAGACACTGAGACGCAGAGACACTGAGACGCAGAGACTCTGAGACGCGAGAGACTGAGACGCAGAGACACTGAGACGCAGCGACGCTGAGACGCAGGGACTCTGAGAATCTGAGACGCAGAGACACTGAGACGCAGTGACACTCAGAGTCAGAGACACTGAGACGCAGAGACACAGAGACTCTGAAACAGAGACACTGAGGCACAGAGACTCTGAGACGCAGAGACACTGAGTCACTGGGGCACTGAGACCCAGAGACTCTGAGACACAGAGACGCAGAGACTCTGAGACGCAGAGACTCTGAGACGCAGAGACGCAGAGACTCTGAGACGCAGAGACGCAGAGACTCTGAGACGCAGAGACTCAGAGACGCAGAGATACTGAGATGCAGAGACTTTGAGACGCAGAGACTCTGAGACGCAGAGACTCTGAGACACAGAGACGCAGAGACTCTGAGAGGCAGAGAGTCTGAGACGCAGAGACTCTGAGACGCAGAGACTCTGAGACGCAGAGACTCTGAGACGCAGAGACACTGAGGCGCAGAGACACTGAGACGCAGAGACTTTGAGACGCAGAGACTCTGAGACGCAGAGACTCTGAGACACAGAGACGCAGAGACTCTGAGACGCAGAGAGTCTGAGACGCAGAGACTCTGAGACGCAGAGACTCTGAGACGCAGAGACACTGAGACGCAAAGACACTGAGACGCAAAGACACTGAGACGCAGAGACACTAAGACGCAGAGATACTCAGACTCAGAGACACAGAGACGAACAGACCCTGAAACGGCGAGACACTGAGACGCAGAGACAATGAGACGCAGTGATCTGAGACGCAGACACAATGAGGCGCAGAGACACTGAGACGCAGAGACTCTGAGACGCAGAGAATCTGAGACGCAGAGAATCTGGGACACAGAGACACTGAGACGCAGAGTCTCTGAGACGGCGAGACCCTGAGACGCAGAGACACTGAGACGCAGAGACACAGCCGCAGAGATTCTGAGAAGCAGAGGCATTGAGACGCTGAGATGCTGAGACGCTGAGAAGCAGATGCATTGAGATGCTGAGACGCAGAGATGCTGAGACGCTGAGACACTGAGACGCGGAGACACTGAGACGCTGAGACACTGAGACACTGAGACGCAGAGACGCAGAGACACTGAGACGCAGAGACACTGAGACGCTGAGACACTGAGACACTGAGACGCAGAGACGCAGAGACACTGAGACGCAGAGACACTGAGACGCTGAGACACTGAGACGCTGAGACGCAGAGACGCAGAGACACTGAGACGCAGAGACACTGAGACGCAGAGACTCTGAGACGCGAGAGACTGAGACGCAGAGACACTGAGACGCAGCGACGCTGAGACGCAGGGACTCTGAGAATCTGAGACGCAGAGACACTGAGACGCAGTGACACTCAGAGTCAGAGACACTGAGACGCAGAGACACAGAGACTCTGAAACAGAGACACTGAGGCACAGAGACTCTGAGACGCAGAGACACTGAGTCACTGGGGCACTGAGACCCAGAGACTCTGAGACACAGAGACGCAGAGACTCTGAGACGCAGAGACTCTGAGACGCAGAGACGCAGAGACTCTGAGACGCAGAGACGCAGAGACTCTGAGACGCAGAGACTCTGAGACGCAGAGACTCAGAGACGCAGAGACACTGAGATGCAGAGACTTTGAGACGCAGAGACTGTGAGACGCAGAGACTCTGAGACACAGAGACGCAGAGACTCTGAGAGGCAGAGAGTCTGAGACGCAGAGACTCTGAGACGCAGAGACTCTGAGACGCAGACACTCTGAGACGCAGAGACACTGAGGCGCAGAGACACTGAGACGCAGAGACTTTGAGACGCAGAGACACTGAGACGCAGAGACTCTGAGACGCAGAGACACTGAGACGCAGAGACTCTGAGGTGCACAGTCGCTGAGACGCAGAGACTCTGAGACACAGAGACGCAGAGACTCTGAGACGCAGAGACTCTGAGGTGCAGAGACTCTGAGACGCAGAGACAATGAGACGCAGAGACACTCAGTCTCAGGGACACAGAGACGCAGAGACTCTGAGACGGCGAGACACTGAGACGCAGAGACAATGAGACGCAGTGATCTGAGACGCAGACACAATGAGGCGCAGAGACACTGAGACGCAGAGAGTCTGAGACGCATAGAATCTGAGACGCAGAGACTCTGAGACGCACAGACACTGAGACGCAGAGACTCTGAGACACAGAGACTCTGAGACGCAGAGACTCTGAGACGCAGAGACTCTGAGACACAGAGACGCAGAGACTCTGAGACGCAGAGAGTCTGAGACGCAGAGACTCTGAGACGCAGAGACTCTGAGACGCAGAGACACTGAGACGCAAAGACACTGAGACGCAAAGACACTGAGACGCAGAGACACTAAGACGCAGAGATACTCAGACTCAGAGACACAGAGACGAACAGACCCTGAAACGGCGAGACACTGAGACGCAGAGACAATGAGACGCAGTGATCTGAGACGCAGACACAATGAGGCGCAGAGACACTGAGACGCAGAGACTCTGAGACGCAGAGAATCTGAGACGCAGAGAATCTGGGATACAGAGACACTGAGACGCAGAGTCTCTGAGACGGCGAGACCCTGAGACGCAGAGACACTGAGACGCAGAGACACAGCCGCAGAGATTCTGAGAAGCAGAGGCATTGAGACGCTGAGATGCTGAGACGCTGAGAAGCAGATGCATTGAGATGCTGAGACGCAGAGATGCTGAGACGCTGAGACACTGAGACGCGGAGACACTGAGACGCTGAGACACTGAGACGCAGAGACGCAGAGACACTGAGACGCAGAGACACTGAGACGCAGAGACTCTGAGACGCGAGAGACTGAGACGCAGAGACACTGAGACGCAGCGACGCTGAGACGCAGGGACTCTGAGAATCTGAGACGCAGAGACACTGAGACGCAGTGACAATCAGAGTCAGAGACACTGAGACGCAGAGACACAGAGACGCAGTGACACTCAGAGTCAGAGACACTGAGACGCAGAGACACAGAGACTCTGAAACAGAGACACTGAGGCACAGAGACTCTGAGACGCAGAGACACTGAGACACTGAGACACTGAGACCCAGAGACTCTGAGACTCTGAGACGCAGAGACGCAGAGACTCTGAGACGCAGAGACTCTGAGACGCAGAGAGTCTGAGATGCAGAGACACTGAGACGCCGAGACTCAGAGACAATGAGACGCAGAGACACTGAGACGCAGAGACACTGAGACGCAGAGATTCTGAGATGCCGAGACTCCTAGACGCAGAGTCACTGAGACGCAGAGAATCTGAGACGCAGAGACGCTGAGACGCAGAGACATTGAGACTCAGAGACTCTGAGATGCAGAGAGACTGAGACGCAGAGACACTGAGACGCAGAGACACTGAGACGCAGAAACTCTGAGACGCCGAGACTCTGAGACGCAGAGACTCTGAGACGCAGAGATTCTGAGACGCAGAGACTCTGAGACGCAGAGACACTGAGACGCAGAGATTCTGAGACGCAGAGACTCTGAGACGCAGAGACACTGAGACGCAGAAACACTGAGACGCAGAGACTCTGAGACGCAGAGACTCTGAGACTCAGAGAATCTGAGACGCAGAGACACTGAGACACAGAGACACTGAGACGCAGAGATTCTGAGATGCCGAGACTCCGAGACGCAGAGAAACTGAGACGCAGAGACTCTGAGACGCAGAGACGCTGAGACGCAGAGACACTGAGACTCAGAGACTCTGAGATGCAGAGACACTGAGACGCAGAGACACTGAGACGCAGAGACTCTGAGACGCACAGACTCTGAGACGCCGAGACTCTGAGACACAGAGACACTGAGACGCAGAGACATTGAGACGCAGAGACACTGAGACGCAGAGATTCTGAGATGCCGAAACTCCGTGTCGCAGAGACACTGAAACGCAGAGACTCTGAGACGCAGAGACTCTGAGACGCAGAGACTCTGAGATGCAGAGACAGTGAGACGCAGAGACTTTGAGACGCAGAGACTCTGAGACGGCGAGACACTGAGACGCAGAGACTCTGAGACGCTGAGACACTCAGACTCAGAGACATAGAGACTCTGAGACACTGAGATGCAGAGACGCTGAGACACAGAGACGCAGAGACTCTGAGACGCAAAGACTCTGAGACGCAGAGATGCAGAGATTCTGAGACGCAGAGTCTCTGAGAAGCATAGACTCTGAGACGCAGAGACTCTGAGACGCAGAGGCACTGAGACGCAGAGACACTCAGACACAGAGACGCAGAGACTCTGAGACGTCGAGACTCTGAGACGCAGACACAATGAGGCGCAGAGACACTGAGAAGCAGAGACACTGAGACGCTGAGACGCTGAGACACTGAGACGCAGAGACGCAGAGACATTGAGACGCAGAGACACTGAGACGCAGAGACACTGAGAAGCAGAGACTCTGAGACGCGAGAGACTGAGACGCAGAGACACTGAGACGCAGCGACGCTGAGACGCAGAGACACTCAGACTCAGAGACACAGAGACTCTGAAACAGAGACACTGAGGCACAGAGACTCTGAGACGCAGAGACACTGAGACACTGAGACCCAGAGACTCTGAGACACAGAGACGCAGAGACTCTGAGACGCAGAGACTCTGAGGCGCAGAGACTCTGAGACGCCGAGACTCTGAGACGCAGAGACACTGACACGCACAGACTCTGAGACGCAGAGACTCTGAGACGCAGAGACACTGAGACTCAGAGACAATGAGACGCAGAGACACTGAGACGCAGAGACACTGAGACGCAGAGACACTGACACGCAGAGACACTGACACGCACAGACTCTGAGACGCAGAGACTCTGAGACGCAGAGACACTGAGACTCAGACACAATGAGACGCAGAGACACTGAGACGCAGAGACACAGAGACACAGAGACACTGAGACGCAGAGACACTGAGACGCAGAGATTCTGAGATGCCGAGACTCCTAGACGCAGAGACACTGAGACGCAGAGAATCTGAGACGCAGAGACGCTGAGACGCAGAGACATTGAGACTCAGAGACTCTGAGATGCAGAGAGACTGAGACGCAGAGACACTGAGACGCAGAGACACTGAGACGCAGAAACTCTGAGACGCCGAGACTCTGAGACGCAGAGACTCTGAGACGCAGAGACACTGAGACGCAGAGACACTGAGACGCAGAGACACTGAGACGCAGAGATTCTGAGACGCAGAGACTCTGAGACGCAGAGACACTGAGACGCAGAAACACTGAGACGCAGAGACTCTGAGACGCAGAGACTCTGAGACTCAGAGACTCTGAGATGCAGAGACAACGAGACACAGAGACACTGAGACGCAGAGATTCTGAGATGCCGAGACTCCGAGACGCAGAGAAACTGAGACGCAGAGACTCTGAGACGCAGAGACGCTGAGACGCAGAGACACTGAGACTCAGAGACTCTGAGATGCAGAGACACTGAGACGCAGAGACACTGAGACGCAGAGACTCTGAGACGCAGAAACTCTGAGACGCCGAGACTCTGAGACGCAGAGACACTGAGACGCAGAGATTCTGAGATGCCGAAACTCCGTGTCGCAGAGACACTGAAACGCAGAGACTCTGAGACGCAGAGACTCTGAGACGCAGAGACTCTGAGATGCAGAGACAGTGAGACGCAGAGACTTTGAGACGCAGAGACTCTGAGACGGCGAGACACTGAGACGCAGAGACTCTGAGACGCTGAGACACTCAGACTCAGAGACGTAGAGACTCTGAGACACTGAGATGCAGAGAAGCTGAGACATAGAGACGCAGAGACTGTGAGACGCAGAGACGTAGAGACTCTGAGATGCACAGTCGCTGAGACGCAGAGACTCTGAGACGCTGAGATGCAGAGACTCTGAGACGCTGAGACTCTGAGACGCAGAGACTCTGAGACGCAGAGACTCTGAGACACAGAGACGCAGAGACGCAGAGACTCTGAGACACAGAGACGCCGAGACTCTGAGACGCAGAGAGTCTGAGACGCAGAGACTCTGAGACGCAGAGACTCTGAGGCGCAGAGACACTGAGACGCAGAGACACTGAGACGCAGAGACTTTGAGACGCAGAGACACTGAGACGCAGAGACTCTGAGACGCAGAGACACTGAGACGCAGAGACTCTGAGATGCACAGTCGCTGAGACGCAGAGACTCTGAGACACAGAGACGCAGAGACTCTGAGACGCAGAGACTCTGAGGTGCAGAGACTCTGAGACGCAGAGACAATGTGACGCAGAGACACTCAGACTCAGGGACACAGAGACGCAGAGACTCTGAGACGGCGAGACACTGAGACGCAGAGACAATGAGACGCAGTGATCTGAGACGCAGACACAATGAGGCGCAGAGACACTGAGACGCAGAGACTCTGAGACGCAGAGACTCTGAGACGCAGAGACTCTGAGACGCAGAGACGCTGAGACACAGAGACGCAGAGACTCTGAGATGCAGAGAGTCTGAGACGCAGAGACTCTGAGACACAGAGACGCAGAGACTCTGAGTTGCAGAGAGTCTGAGACGCAGAGTCTCTGAGACGCAGAGACTCTGAGACGCAGAGACACTGAGACGCAAAGACACTGACACGCAAAGACACTGAGACGCAGAGACACTAAGACGCAGAGATACTCAGACTCAGAGACACAGAGACGCACAGACTCTGAAACGGCGAGACACTGAGACGCAGAGACAATGAGACGCAGTGATCTGAGACGCAGACACAATGAGGCGCAGAGACTCTGAGACGCAGAGACTCTGAGACGCAGAGAATCTGAGACGCAGAGAATCTGAGACGCAGAGAATCTGAGACGCAGAGCCACTGAGATGCAGAGACTTTGAGACGCAGAGACACTGACACGCAGAGACTCTGAGACACAGAGACACTGAGACGCAGAGTCTCTGAGACGCAGAGACACTGAGACGCAGAGACACTGACACGCACAGACTCTGAGACGCAGAGACTCTGAGACGCAGAGACACTGAGACTCAGAGACAATGAGACGCAGAGACACTGAGACGCAGAGACACTGAGACGCAGAGACACTGAGACGCAGAGATTCTGAGATGCCGAGACTCCTAGACGCAGAGACACTGAGACGCAGAGAATCTGAGACGCAGTGACGCTGAGACGCAGAGACATTGAGACTCAGAGACTCTGAGATGCAGAGGGACTGAGACGCAGAGACACTGAGACGCAGAGACACGGAGACGCAGAGACTCTGAGACGCAGAGACTCTGAGACGCAGAGACACTGAGACGCAGAGACACTGAGACGCAGAGACACTGAGACGCAGAGATTCTGAGACGCAGAGACTCTGAGACGCAGAAACACTGAGACGCAGAGACTCTGAGACGCAGAGACTCTGAGACTCAGAGACTCTGAGACGCAGAGACACTGAGACGCAGAGACACTAAGACGCAGTGATACTCAGACTCAGGGACACAGGGACGCAGAGACTCTGAGACGGCGAGACACTGAGACGCAGAGACAATGAGACGCAGTGATCTGAGACGCAGACACAATGAGGCGCAGAGACACTGAGACGCAGAGTCTGAGACGCATAGAATCTGAGACGCAGAGACTCTGAGACGCACAGACTCTGAGACGCAGAGACGCAGAGAGTCTGAGACGCAGAGACTCTGAGACGCAGAGACGTTGAGACGCAGAGACTCTGAGACGCAGAGATTCTGAGATGCCGAGACTCCGAGACACAGAGATGCAGAGACTCTGAGACGCAGAGACTCTGAGAATCTGAGACGCAGAGACACTGAGACGCAGTGACACTCAGAGTCAGAGACACTGAGACGCGGAGACACAGAGACTCTGAAACAGAGACACTGAGGCACAGAGACTCTGAGACGCAGAGACACTGAGACACTGAGACCCAGATACTCTGAGACACAGAGACGCAGAGACTCTGAGACGCAGAGACTCTGAGACGCAGAGACTCTGAGACACAGAGACGCAGAGACTCTGAGACGCAGAGAGTCTGAGACGCAGAGACACTGAGACGCAGAGACTCTGAGACGCAGAGACACTGAGACGCAGAGACACTGAGACGCAGAGATTTTGAGACGCAGAGACACTGAGACGCAGAGACACTGAGACGCAGAGACACTGAGACGCAGAGACTCTGAGATGCACAGTCGCTGAGACGCAGAGACTCTGAGACACAGAGACGCAGAGACTCTGAGACGCAGAGACTCTGAGGTGCAGAGACTCTGATACGCAGAGACAATGAGACGCAGAGACACTCAGACTCAGGGACACAGAGACGCAGAGACTCTGAGACGGCGAGACACTGAGACGCAGAGACAATGAGACGCAGTGATCTGAGACGCAGACACAATGAGGCGCAGAGACACTGAGACGCCGAGACTCTGAGACGCAGAGACTCTGAGACGCAGAGACTCTGAGACGCAGAGACTCTGAGACACAGAGACTCTGAGACGCAGAGACTCTGAGACGCAGAGACGCTGAGACACAGAGACGCAGAGACTCTGAGATGCAGAGAGTCTGAGACGCAGAGACTCTGAGACACAGAGACGCAGAGACTCTGAGTTGCAGAGAGTCTGAGACGCAGAGACTCTGAGACGCAGAGACTCTGAGACGCAGAGACACTGAGACGCAAAGACACTGAGACGCAAAGACACTGAGACGCAGAGACACTAAGACGCAGAGATACTCAGACTCAGAGACACAGAGACGCACAGACTCTGAAACGGCGAGACAGTGAGACGCAGAGACAATGAGACGCAGTGATCTGAGACGCAGACACAATGAGGCGCAGAGACTCTGAGACGCAGAGACTCTGAGACGCAGAGACTCTGAGACGCAGAGAATCTGAGACGCAGAGCCACTGAGATGCAGAGACTTTGAGACGCAGAGACACTGACACGCAGAGACTCTGAGACACAGAGACACTGAGACGCAGAGTCTCTGAGACGGCGAGACGCTGAGACGCAGAGACACTGAGACGCAGAGACACTGTGACGCAGAGACACAGCCGCAGAGATTCTGAGAAGCAGAGGCATTGAGACGCTGAGATGCTGAGATGCTGAGAAGCAGATGCATTGAGATGCTGAGACGCAGAGATGCTGAGACGCTGAGACACTGAGACGCTGAGACACTGAGACGCTGAGACACTGAGTCACTGAGACGCAGAGACGCAGAGACACTGAGATGCAGAGACACTGAGACGCAGAGACTCTGAGACGCGAGAGACTGAGACGCAGAAACACTGAGACGCAGCGACGCTGAGACGCAGGGACTCTGAGAATCTGAGACGCAGAGACACTGAGACGCAGTGACACTCAGAGTCAGAGACACTGAGACGCAGAGACACAGAGACTCTGAAACAGAGACACTGAGGCACAGAGACTCTGAGACGCAGAGACACTGAGACACTGAGACCCAGAGACTCTGAGACACAGAGACGCAGAGACTCTGAGATGCAGAGACTCTGAGACTCTGAGACGCAGAGACTCTGAGACGCAGAGACTCTGAGACACAGAGACGCAGAGACTCTGAGACGCAGAGACTCAGAGACTCAGAGACTTTGAGATGCCGAGACTCCGAGACGCAGAGACACTGAGACGCAGAGACTCTGAGACGCAGTGACGCTGAGACGCAGAGACATTGAGACTCAGAGACTCTGAGATGCAGAGACACTGAGACGCAGAGACACTGAGACGCAGAGACACTGAGGCGCAGAGACGCAGAGACACTGAGACGCAGGGACACTGAGACGCAGAGACTCTGAGACGCAGAGACTCTGAGACGCGTGAGACTGAGACGCAGAGACACTGAGACGCAGTGACGCTGAGACGCAGGGACTCTGAGAATCTGAGACGCAGAGACACTGAGACGCAGTGACACTCAGAGTCAGAGACACTGAGACGCAGAGACACTGAGACACTGAGACCCAGAGACTCTGAGACACAGAGACGCAGAGACTCTGAGACGCAGAGACTCTGAGACGCAGAGCCGCAGAGACTCTGAGACGCAGAGACGCAGAGACTCTGGGACGCAGAGACTCTGAGACGCAGAGACTCAGAGACGCAGAGACACTGAGATGCAGAGACTTTGAGACGCAGAGACACTGACACGCAGAGACTCTGAGACGCAGAGACGTTGAGACGCAGAGACTCTGAGACGCAGAGATTCTGAGATGCCGAGACTCCGAGACTCCGAGACACAGAGATGCTGAGAATCTGAGACGCAGAGACTCTGAGAATCTGAGACGCAGAGACACTGAGACGCAGTGACACTCAGAGTCAGAGACACTGAGACGCAGAGACACAGAGACTCTGAAACAGAGACACTGAGGCACAGAGACTCTGAGACGCAGAGACACTGAGACACTGAGACCCAGAGACTCTGAGACACAGAGACGCAGAGACTCTGAGATGCAGAGACTCTGAGACTCTGAGACGCAGAGACTCTGAGACGCAGAGACTCTGAGACGCAGAGACTCTGAGACACAGAGACGCAGAGACTCTGAGACGCAGAGACGCAGAGACTCTGAGACGCAGAGACTCAGAGACGCAGAGACTTTGAGATGCAGAGATACTGAGACGCAGAGACTCTGAGACGCAGAGACACTGAGACGCAGAGACTTTGAGACGCAGAGACACTGAGACGCAGAGACTCTGAGACGCAGAAACACTGAGACGCAGAGACTCTGAGATGCACAGTCGCTGAGACGCAGAGACACTGAGACACAGAGATACTGAGACGCAGAGATTCTGAGATGCCGAGACTCCGAGACGCAGAGACACTGAGACGCAGAGACTCTGAGACGCAGCGACGCTGAGACGCAGAGACATTGAGACTCAGAGACTCTGAGATGCAGAGACACTGAGACGCAGAGACGCTGAGACGCAGAGACACTGAGACGCAGAGACGCAGAGACGCAGAGACACTGAGACGCAGAGACACTGAGACGCAGAGACACTGAGACGCAGAGACTCTGAGACGCAGAGACTCTGAGACGCGTGAGACTGAGACGCAGAGACACTGAGACGCAGCGACGCTGAGACGCAGGGACTCTGAGAATCTGAGACGCAGAGACACTGAGACGCAGTGACACTCAGAGTCAGAGACACTGAGACGCAGAGACACTGAGACACTGAGACCCAGAGACTCTGAGACACAGAGACGCAGAGACTCTGAGACGCAGAGACTTGAGACGCAGAGACGCAGAACTCTGAGACGCAGAGACGCAGAGACTCTGAGACGCAGAGACTCTGAGACGCAGAGACTCAGAGACGCAGAGACACTGAGATGCAGAGACTTTGAGACGCAGAGACACTGACACGCAGAGACTCTGAGACGCAGAGACTCTGAGACGCAGAGACACTGAGACGCAGAGACTCTGAGACGCAGAGACGTTGTGACGCAGAGACTCTGAGACGCAGAGATTCTGAGATGCCGAGACTCCGAGACTCCGAGACACAGAGATGCAGAGACTCTGAGACGCAGAGACTCTGAGAATCTGAGACGCAGAGACACTGAGACGCAGTGACACTCAGAGTCAGAGACACTGAGACGCAGAGACACAGAGACTCTGAAACAGAGACACTGAGGCACAGAGACTCTGAGACGCAGAGACACTGAGACACTGAGACCCAGAGACTCTGAGACACAGAGACGCAGAGACTCAGAGACGCAGAGACTCTGAGACTCTGAGACGCAGAGACTCTGAGACGCAGAGACTCTGAGACGCAGAGACTCTGAGACACAGAGACGCAGAGACTCTGAGACGCAGAGACTCTGAGACGCAGAGACTCTGAGACGCAGAGACGCAGAGACGCAGAGACTCTGAGATGGAGAGAGTCTGAGACGCAGAGACTGTGAGACGCAGAGAATCTGAGACGCAGAGACACTGAGACGCAAAGACACTGAGACGCAAAGACACTGAGGCGCAGAGACAATAAGACGCAGAGATACTCAGACTCAGAGACACAGAGACGCACAGACTCTGAGACGGCGAGACACTGAGACGCAGAGACAATGAGACGCAGTGATCTGAGATGCAGACACAATGAGGCGCAGAGACACTGAGACGCAGAGACTCTGAGACGCAGAGAATCTGAGACGCAGAGAATCTGAGACGCATAGAATCTGAGACGCAGAGACACTGAGATGCAGAGACTTTGAGACGCAGAGACACTGACACGCAGAGACTCTGAGACACAGCGACACTGAGACGCAGAGTCTCTGAGACGGCGAGACCCTGAGACGCAGAGACACTGAGACGCAGAGACACTGTGACGCAGAGACACAGCCGCAGAGATTCTGAGAAGCAGAGGCATTGAGACGCTGAGATGCTGAGACGCTGAGAAGCAGATGCATTGAGATGCTGATACGCAGAGATGCTGAGATGCTGAGACACTGAGACGCTGAGACACTGAGACGCTGAGACACTGAGACACTGAGACGCAGAGACGCAGAGACACTGAGATGCAGAGACACTGAGACGCAGAGACTCTGAGACGCGAGAGACTGAGACGCAGAGACACTGAGACGCAGCGACGCTGAGACGCAGGGACTCTGAGAATCTGAGACGCAGAGACACTGAGACGCAGTGACACTCAGAGTCAGAGACACTGAGACGCAGAGAAACAGAGACTCTGAAACAGAGATACTGAGGCACAGAGACTCTGAGACGCAGAGACACTGAGACACTGAGACCCAGAGACTCTGAGACACAGAGACGCAGAGACTCTGAGACGCAGAGACTCTGAGTCGCAGAGACGCAGAGACTCTGAGACGCAGAGACTCTGAGACGCAGAGACACTGAAACGCCGAGACTCAGAGACGCAGAGACACTGCCACGCACAGACTCTGAGACGCAGAGACTCTGAGACGCAGAGGCACTGAGACTCAGAGACAATGAGACGCAGAGACACTGAGACCTAGAGACACTGAGACGCAGAGACACTGAGACACAGAGACACTGAGACGCAGAGATTCTGAGATGCCGAGACTCCGAGACACAGAGATGCAGAGACTCTGAGACGCAGATACTCTGAGAATCTGAGACGCAGAGACACTGAGAAGCAGCGACGCTGAGACGCAGGGACTCTGAGAATCTGAGACGCAGAGACACTGAGACGCAGTGACACTCAGAGTCAGAGACACTGAGACGCAGAGACACAGAGACTCTGAAACAGAGACACTGAGGCACAGAGACTCTGAGACGCAGAGACACTGAGACACTGAGACACTGAGACCCAGAGACTCTGAGACACCGAGACGCAGAGACTCTGAGACGCAGAGACTCTGAGACGCAGAGACTCTGAGACGCAGAGACGCAGAGACTCTGAGACGCAGAGAAGCAGAGACTCTGAGACGCAGAGACTCTGAGACGCAGAGACACTGAGACGCCGAGACTCAGAGACGCAGAGACACTGAGATGCAGAGACTTTGAGACGCAGAGACACTGACACGCAGAGACTCTGACACGCAGAGACTCTGAGACGCAGAGACACTGACACGCAGAGAATCTGAGACGCAGAGCCACTAAGATGCAGAGACTTTGAGACGCAGAGACACTGACACGCAGAGACTCTGAGACACAGAGACACTGAGACGCAGAGTCTCTGAGACGGCGAGACCCTGAGACGCAGAGACACTGAGGAGCAAAGACTCTGAGACGCAGAGACACTGTGACGCAGAGACTCTGAGATGCAGAGACACTGAGACACAGAGACACTGAGACGCAGAGAAACTGAGACGCAGAGACTCTGAGACGCAGAGACTCTGAGACGCAGAGACGCTGAGACGCAGAGACACTGAGACTCAGAGACGCTGAGATGCAGAGACACTGAGACGCAGAGACACTGAGACGCAGAGACACTGAGACGCAGAAACTCTGAGACGCCGAGACTCTGAGATGCAGAGACTCTGAGACGCAGAGACTTGGAGACACAGAGACACTGAGACGCAGAGACACTCAGACTCAGAGACACAGAGACGCACAGACTCTGAAACGGCGAGACACTGAGACGCAGAGACAATGAGACGCAGTGATCTGAGACGCAGACACAATGAGGCGCAGAGACACTGAGAAGCAGAGACACTGAGACGCAGAGACTCTGAGACGCAGAGAATCTGAAACGCAGAGACACTGAGACGCAGAGACTTTGAGACGCAGAGACACTGAGACCTAGAGACACTGAGACGCAGAGACACTGAGACACGGAGACACTGAGACGCAGAGATTCTGAGAAGCCGAGACTCCGAGACACTGAGACTCAGAGACTCTGAGACGCAGAGACGCTGAGACGCTGAGACGCAGAGACACTGAGACACAGAGACACTGAGACTCAGAGACACTGAGACTCAGAGACTCTGAGATGCAGAGCCTCTGAGATGCAGAGACACTGAGACGCAGAGACACCGAGACGCAGAGACACTGAGACGCAGAAACTCTGAGACGCAGACACACTGAGACGCAGAGACTCTGAGACGCAGAGACTCTGAGACGCGGAGACTCTGAGACGCAGAGACACTGAGACACAGAGACACTGAGACTCAGAGACACTGAGACTCAGAGACTCTGAGATGCAGAGACACTGAGACACAGAGACACTGAGATGCAGAGAAACTGAGACGCAGAGACTCTGAGACGCAGAGACTCTGAGACGCTGAGACGCAGAGACACTGAGACTCAGAGACGCTGAGATGCAGAGACACTGAGATGCAGAGACTCTGAGACGCAGAGACTTTGAGACACAGAGTCACTGAGACGGAGAGGCACTCAGACTCTGAGACACAGAGACGCAGAGACTCTGAGACGCAGAGACTCTGAGGTGCAGAGACTCTGAGACGCAGAGACAATGAGACGCAGAGACACTCAGACTCAGGGACACAGAGACGCAGAGACTCTGAGACGGCGAGACACTGAGACGCAGAGACAATGAGACGCAGTGATCTGAGACGCAGACACAATGAGGCGCAGAGACACTGAGACGCAGAGACTCTGAGATGCAGAGACTCTGAGACGCAGAGAATCTGAGACGCAGAGACAATGAGACGCAGAGACACTCAGACTCAGGGACACAGAGACGCAGAGACTCTGAGACGGCGAGACACTGAGACGCAGAGACAATGAGACGCAGTGATCTGAGACGCAGACACAATGAGGTGCAGAGACACTGAGACGCAGAGACTCTGAGACGCAGAGACTCTGAGACGCAGAGACTCTGAGACGCAGAGACACAGAGAGTCTGAGACGCAGAGACTCTGCGACGCAGAGACGCAGAGACTCTGAGATGCAGAGAGTCTGAGGCGCAGAGACTCTGAGACGCAGAGACTCTGAGACGCAGAGACTCTGAGACGCAGAGACACTGAGACGCAGAGACACTGAGACGCAAAGACACTGAGACGCAGAGACACTAAGACGCAGAGATACTCAGACTCAGAGACACAGAGACGCACAGACTCTGAAACGGCGAGACACTGAGACGCAGAGACAATGAGACGCAGAGACACTGTGACGCAGAGACACAGCCGCAGAGATTCTGAGAAGCAGAGGCATTGAGACGCTGAGATGCTGAGACGCTGAGAAGCAGATGCATTGAGATGCTGAGACGCAGAGATGCGGAGACGCTGAGACACTGAGACGCTGAGACACTGAGACACTGAGACGCAGAGACGCAGAGACACTGAGATGCAGAGACACTGAGACGCAGAGACTCTGAGACGCAGAGACTCTGAGACGCGAGAGACTGAGACGCAGAGACACTGAGACGCAGCGACGCTGAGACGCAGGGACTCTGAGAATCTGAGACGCAGAGACACTGAGACGCAGTGACACTCAGAGTCAGAGACACTGAGACACTGAGACACAGAGACTCTGAAACAGAGACACTGAGGCACAGAGACTCTGAGACGCAGAGACACTGAGACACTGAGACGCAGAGACTCTGAGACACAGAGACGCAGAGACTCTGAGACGCAGAGACTCTGAGTCGCAGAGACGCAGAGACTCTGAGACGCAGAGACTCTGAGACGCAGAGACTCTGAGACGCAGAGACACTGAGACGCAGAGACACTGAGACGCAAAGACACTGAGACGCAGAGACACTAAGACGCAGAGATACTCAGACTCAGAGACACAGAGACGCACAGACTCTGAAACGGCGAGACACTGAGACGCAGAGACAATGAGACGCAGTGATCTGAGACGCAGACACAATGAGGCGCAGAGACTCTGAGACGCAGAGACTCTGAGACGCAGAGAATCTGAGACGCAGAGAATCTGAGACGCAGAGAATCTGAGACGCAGAGACACTGAGATGCAGAGACTTTGAGACGCAGAGACACTGACACGCAGAGACTCTGAGACACAGAGACACTGAGACGCAGAGTCTCTGAGACGGCGAGACCCTGAGACGCAGAGACACTGAGACGCAGAGACACTGTGACGCAGAGACACAGCCGCAGAGATTCTGAGAAGCAGAGGCATTGAGACGCTGAGATGCTGAGACGCTGAGAAGCAGATGCATTGAGATGCTGAGACGCAGAGATGCTGAGACGCTGAGACACTGAGACGCTGAGACACTGAGACACTGAGACGCAGAGACGCAGAGACACTGAGATGCAGAGACACTGAGACGCAGAGACTCTGAGACGCAGAGACTCTGAGACGCGAGAGACTGAGACGCAGAGACACTGAGACGCAGCGACGCTGAGACGCAGGGACTCTGAGAATCTGAGACGCAGAGACACTGAGACGCAGTGACACTCAGAGTCAGAGACACTGAGACACAGAGACACAGAGACTCTGAAACAGAGACACTGAGGTACAGAGACTCTGAGACGCAGAGACACTGAGACACTGAGACCCAGAGACTCTGAGACACAGAGACGCAGAGACTCTGAGACGCAGAGACTCTGAGACGCAGAGACTCTGAGACGCAGAGACACTGAGACACTGAGACCCAGAGACTCTGAGACACAGAGACGCAGAGACTCTGAGACGCAGAGACTCTGAGTCGCAGAGACGCAGAGACTCTGAGACGCAGAGACTCTGAGACGCAGAGACACTGAGACGCCGAGACTCAGAGACGCTGAGACACTGACACGCAGAGACACTGACAGGCACAGACTCTGAGACGCAGAGACTCTGAGACGCAGAGACTCTGAGACGCAGAGTCTCTGAGACGCATAGACTCTGAGACGCAGAGACTCTGAGACGCATAGACTCTGAGACGCAGTGGCACTGAGACGCAGAGACACTCAGACACAGAGACGCAGAGA
The DNA here is from genome assembly GCF_965287045.1 of Carcharhinus amblyrhynchos. Lineage (NCBI taxonomy): Eukaryota > Metazoa > Chordata > Chondrichthyes > Carcharhiniformes > Carcharhinidae > Carcharhinus > Carcharhinus amblyrhynchos. The sequence goes on from NW_027649894.1 coordinate 243,876, forward strand.
CTCTGAGACGTCGAGACTCTGAGACGCAGACACAATGAGGCGCAGAGACACTGAGAAGCAGAGACACTGAGACGCTGAGACGCTGAGACGCAGAGACGCAGAGACACTGAGACGCAGAGACACTGAGTCGCAGAGACTCTGAGACGCGAGAGACTGAGACGCAGAGACACTGAGACGCAGCGACGCTGAGACGCAGAGACACTCAGACTCAGAGACACAGAGACGCAGAGACTCTGAGACGCAGAGAATCTGAGAATCTGAGACGCAGAGACACTGAGACGCAGTGACACTCAGAGTCAGAGACACTGAGACACAGAGACTCTGAAACAGAGACACTGAGGCACAGAGACTCTGAGACGCAGAGACACTGAGACACTGAGACCCAGAGACTCTGAGACACAGAGACGCAGAGACACTGAGAAGCCGAGACTCTGAGACGCAGAGACACTGAGACGCCGAGACTCTGAGACGCAGAGACTCTGAGACGCAGAGACACTGAGACGCCGAGACTCTGAGACGCTGAGACACTGAGACGCAGAGACTCTGAGACGCAGAGACTCTGAGACGCAGAGACGCAGAGACTCTGAGACGCAGAGACACTGAGACGCAGAGACTCTGAGACGCAGAGACACTGAGACGCTGAGACTCAGAGACGCAGAGACACTGAGACGCAGAGACACTGACACGCAGAGACTCTGAGACGCAGAGACACTGAGACTCAGAGACAATGAGACGCAGAGACACTGAGACGCAGAGACGCAGTGACTCTGAGACGCAGAGACTCTGTGACGCAGAGACGCAGAGACTCTGAGACGCAGAGTCTCTGAGACGCATAGACTCTGAGACGCAGAGACTCTGAGACGCATAGACTCTGAGACGCTGAGGCACTGAGACGCAGAGACACTCAGACACAGAGACGCAGAGACTCTGAGACGTCGAGACTCTGAGACACAGACACAATGAGGCGCAGAGACACTGAGAAGCAGAGACACTGAGACACTGAGACACTGAGACGCTGAGACGCTGAGAAGCAGAGACGCAGAGACGCAGAGACACTGAGACGCAGAGACTCTGAGACGCGAGAGACTGAGACGCAGAGACACTGAGACGCAGCGACGCTGAGACGCAGAGACACTCAGACTCAGAGACACAGAGACGCAGAGACTCTGAGACGCAGAGACACTGAGACGCAGTGACACTCAGAGTCAGAGACACTGAGACGCAGAGACACAGAGACTCTGAAACAGAGACACTGAGGCACAGAGACTCTGAGACGCAGAGACACTGAGACACTGAGACCCAGACACTCTGAGACACAGAGACGCAGAGACTCTGAGATGCAGAGACTCTGAGACGCCGAGACTCTGAGACACAGAGACGCAGAGACTCTGAGACGCAGAGACTCTGAGACGCAGAGACACTGAGACGCAGAGACACTGACACGCACAGACTCTGAGACGCCGAGACTCTGAGACGCAGAGACACTGAGACGCAGAGACACTGACACGCACAGACTCTGAGACGCAGAGACTCTGAGACGCAGAGACACTGAGACTCAGAGACAATGAGACGCAGAGACACTGAGACGCAGAGACACTGAGACGCAGAGACAATGAGACGCAGAGACACTGAGACACAGAGACACTGAGACGCAGAGACACTGAGACGCAGAGACACTGACACGCACAGACTCTGAGACGCAGAGACTCTGAGATGCAGAGACACTGAGACTCAGAGACAATGAGACGCAGAGACATTGAGACGCAGAGACACTGAGACGCAGAGACACTGAGACACAGAGATACTGAGGCGCAGAGATTCTGAGATGCCGAGTCTCCGAGACGCAGAGACACTGAGACGCAGAGACTCTGAGACGCAGCGACGCTGAGACGCAGAGACATTGAGACTCAGAGACTCTGAGATGCAGAGACACTGAGACGCAGAGACACTGAGACGCAGAGAATCTGAGACGCAGAGCCACTAAGATGCAGAGACTTTGAGACGCAGAGACACTGACACGCAGAGACTCTGAGACACAGAGACACTGAGACGCAGAGACTCTGAGACGCGAGAGACTGAGACGCAGAGACACTGAGACGCAGCGACGCTGAGACGCAGAGACACTCAGACTCAGAGACACAGAGACGCAGAGACTCTGAGACGCAGAGAATCTGAGAATCTGAGACGCAGAGACACTGAGACGCAGTGACACTCAGAGTCAGAGACACTGAGACACAGAGACTCTGAAACAGAGACACTGAGGCACAGAGACTCTGAGACGCAGAGACACTGAGACACTGAGACCCAGAGACTCTGAGACACAGAGACGCAGAGACTCTGAGATGCAGAGACTCTGAGACGCAGAGACTCTGAGACGCAGAGACACTGAGAAGCCGAGACTCTGAGACGCAGAGACACTGAGACGCCGAGACTCTGAGACGCAGAGACTCTGAGACGCAGAGACACTGAGACGCCGAGACTCTGAGACGCAGAGACACTGAGACGCAGAGACTCTGAGACGCAGAGACTCTGAGACGCAGAGACGCAGAGACTCTGAGACGCAGAGACACTGAGACGCAGAGACTCTGAGACGCAGAGACACTGAGACGCTGAGACTCAGAGACGCAGAGACACTGAGACGCAGAGACACTGACACGCAGAGACAATGAGACGCAGAGACACTGAGACGCAGAGACGCAGTGACTCTGAGACGCAGAGACTCTGTGACGCAGAGACGCAGAGACGCAGAGACTCTGAGACGCAGAGTCTCTGAGACGCAGAGACTCTGAGATGCAGAGACACTGAGACTCAGAGACAATGAGACGCAGAGACATTGAGACGCAGAGACACTGAGACGCAGAGACACTGAGACACAGAGATACTGAGGCGCAGAGATTCTGAGATGCCGAGACTCCGAGACGCAGAGACACTGAGACGCAGAGACTCTGAGACGCAGCGACGCTGAGACGCAGAGACATTGAGACTCAGAGACTCTGAGATGCAGAGACACTGAGACGCAGAGACACTGAGACGCAGAGACACTGAGACGCAGAGACGCAGAGACACTGAGACGCAGAGACACTGAGACGCAGAGACTCTGAGACGCAGAGACTCTGAGACGCGTGAGACTGAGACGCAGAGACACTGAGACGCAGTGACGCTGAGACGCAGGGACTCTGAGAATCTGAGACGCAGAGACACTGAGACGCAGTGACACTCAGAGTCAGAGACACTGAGACGCAGAGACACTGAGACACTGAGACCCAGAGACTCTGAGACACAGAGACGCAGAGACTCTGAGACGCAGAGACTCTGAGACGCAGAGACGCAGAGACTCTGAGACGCAGAGACGCAGAGACTCTGAGACGCAGAGACTCTGAGACGCAGAGACTCAGAGACGCAGAGACACTGAGATGCAGAGACTTTGAGACGCAGAGACACTGACACGCAGAGACTCTGAGACGCAGAGACTCTGAGACGCAGAGACACTGAGACGCAGTGACACTCAGAGTCAGAGACACTGAGACACAGAGACTCTGAAACAGAGACACTGAGGCACAGAGACTCTGAGACGCAGAGACACTGAGACACTGAGACCCAGAGACTCTGAGACACAGAGACGCAGAGACACTGAGAAGCCGAGACTCTGAGACGCAGAGACACTGAGACGCCGAGACTCTGAGACGCAGAGACTCTGAGACGCAGAGACACTGAGACGCCGAGACTCTGAGACGCAGAGACACTGAGACGCAGAGACTCTGAGACGCAGAGACTCTGAGACGCAGAGACGCAGAGACTCTGAGACGCAGAGACACTGAGACGCAGAGACTCTGAGACGCAGAGACACTGAGACGCTGAGACTCAGAGACGCAGAGACACTGAGACGCAGAGACACTGACACGCAGAGACTCTGAGACGCAGAGACACTGAGACTCAGAGACAATGAGACGCAGAGACACTGAGACGCAGAGACGCAGTGACTCTGAGACGCAGAGACTCTGTGACGCAGAGACGCAGAGACTCTGAGACGCAGAGTCTCTGAGACGCATAGACTCTGAGACGCAGAGACTCTGAGACGCATAGACTCTGAGACGCTGAGGCACTGAGACGCAGAGACACTCAGACACAGAGACGCAGAGACTCTGAGACGTCGAGACTCTGAGACACAGACACAATGAGGCGCAGAGACACTGAGAAGCAGAGACACTGAGACACTGAGACACTGAGACGCTGAGACGCTGAGACACAGAGAAGCAGAGACGCAGAGACGCAGAGACACTGAGACGCAGAGACTCTGAGACGCGAGAGACTGAGACGCAGAGACACTGAGACGCAGCGACGCTGAGACGCAGAGACACTCAGACTCAGAGACACAGAGACGCAGAGACTCTGAGACGCAGAGACTCTGAGAATCTGAGACGCAGAGACACTGAGACGCAGTGACACTCAGAGTCAGAGACACTGAGACGCAGAGACACAGAGACTCTGAAACAGAGACACTGAGGCACAGAGACTCTGAGACGCAGAGACACTGAGACACTGAGACCCAGACACTCTGAGACACAGAGACGCAGAGACTCTGAGATGCAGAGACTCTGAGACGCCGAGACTCTGAGACACAGAGACGCAGAGACTCTGAGATGCAGAGACTCTGAGACGCCGAGACTCGGAGACGCAGAGACACTGAGACGCAGAGACACTGACACGCACAGACTCTGAGACGCCGAGACTCTGAGACGCAGAGACACTGAGACGCAGAGACACTGACACGCACAGACTCTGAGACGCAGAGACTCTGAGACGCAGAGACACTGAGACTCAGAGACAATGAGACGCAGAGACACTGAGACGCAGAGACACTGAGACGCAGAGACAATGAGACGCAGAGACACTGAGACACAGAGACACTGAGACGCAGAGACACTGACACGCACAGACTCTGAGACGCAGAGACTCTGAGATGCAGAGACACTGAGACTCAGAGACAATGAGACGCAGAGATATTGAGACGCAGAGACACTGAGACGCAGAGACACTGAGACACAGAGATACTGAGGCGCAGAGATTCTGAGATGCCGAGACTCCGAGACGCAGAGACACTGAGACGCAGAGACTCTGAGACGCAGCGACGCTGAGACGCAGAGACATTGAGACTCAGAGACTCTGAGATGCAGAGACACTGAGACGCAGAGACACTGAGACGCAGAGAATCTGAGACGCAGAGCCACTAAGATGCAGAGACTTTGAGACGCAGAGACACTGACACGCAGAGACTCTGAGACACAGAGACACTGAGACGCAGAGACTCTGAGACGCGAGAGACTGAGACGCAGAGACACTGAGACGCAGCGACGCTGAGACGCAGAGACACTCAGACTCAGAGACACAGAGACGCAGAGACTCTGAGACGCAGAGAATCTGAGAATCTGAGACGCAGAGACACTGAGACGCAGTGACACTCAGAGTCAGAGACACAGAGACTCTGAAACAGAGACACTGAGGCACAGAGACTCTGAGACGCAGAGACACTGAGACACTGAGACCCAGAGACTCTGAGACACAGAGACGCAGAGACTCTGAGATGCAGAGACTCTGAGACGCAGAGACTCTGAGACGCAGAGACACTGAGAAGCCGAGACTCTGAGACGCAGAGACACTGAGACGCCGAGACTCTGAGACGCAGAGACTCTGAGACGCAGAGACACTGAGACGCCGAGACTCTGAGACGCAGAGACACTGAGACGCAGAGACTCTGAGACACAGAGACTCTGAGACGCAGAGACGCAGAGACTCTGAGACGCAGAGACACTGAGACGCAGAGACTCTGAGACGCAGAGACACTGAGACGCTGAGACTCAGAGACGCAGAGACACTGAGACGCAGAGACACTGACACGCAGAGACTCTGAGACGCAGAGACACTGAGACTCAGAGACAATGAGACGCAGAGACACTGAGACGCAGAGACGCAGTGACTCTGAGACGCAGAGACTCTGTGACGCAGAGACGCAGAGACTCTGAGACGCAGAGTCTCTGAGACGCATAGACTCTGAGACGCAGAGACTCTGAGACGCATAGACTCTGAGACGCTGAGGCACTGAGACGCAGAGACACTCAGACACAGAGACGCAGAGACTCTGAGACGTCGAGACTCTGAGACACAGACACAATGAGGCGCAGAGACACTGAGAAGTAGAGACACTGAGACACTGAGACGCTGAGACGCTGAGACACAGAGAAGCAGAGACGCAGAGACGCAGAGACACTGAGACGCAGAGACTCTGAGACGCGAGAGACTGAGACGCAGAGACACTGAGACGCAGCGACGCTGAGACGCAGAGACACTCAGACTCAGAGACACAGAGACGCAGAGACTCTGAGACGCAGAGACTCTGAGAATCTGAGACGCAGAGACACTGAGACGCAGTGACACTCAGAGTCAGAGACACTGAGACGCAGAGACACAGAGACTCTGAAACAGAGACACTGAGGCACAGAGACTCTGAGACGCAGAGACACTGAGACACTGAGACCCAGACACTCTGAGACACAGAGACGCAGAGACTCTGAGATGCAGAGACTCTGAGACGCCGAGACTCTGAGACACAGAGACGCAGAGACTCTGAGACGCAGAGACTCTGAGACGCAGAGACACTGAGACGCAGAGACACTGACACGCACAGACTCTGAGACGCCGAGACTCTGAGACGCAGAGACACTGAGACGCAGAGACACTGACACGCACAGACTCTGAGACGCAGAGACTCTGAGACGCAGAGACACTGAGACTCAGAGACAATGAGACGCAGAGACACTGAGACGCAGAGACACTGAGACGCAGAGACAATGAGACGCAGAGACACTGAGACACAGAGACACTGAGACGCAGAGACACTGACACGCAGAGACACTGACACGCACAGACTCTGAGACGCAGAGACTCTGAGATGCAGAGACACTGAGACTCAGAGACAATGAGACGCAGAGACATTGAGACGCAGAGACACTGAGACGCAGAGACACTGAGACACAGAGATACTGAGGCGCAGAGATTCTGAGATGCCGAGACTCCGAGACGCAGAGACACTGAGACGCAGAGACTCTGAGACGCAGCGACGCTGAGACGCAGAGACATTGAGACTCAGAGACTCTGAGATGCAGAGACACTGAGACGCAGAGACACTGAGACGCAGAGAATCTGAGACTCAGAGCCACTAAGATGCAGAGACTTTGAGACGCAGAGACACTGACACGCAAAGACTCTGAGACACAGAGACACTGAGACGCAGAGACTCTGAGACGCGAGAGACTGAGACGCAGAGACACTGAGACGCAGCGACGCTGAGACGCAGAGACACTCAGACTCAGAGACACAGAGACGCAGAGACTCTGAGACGCAGAGAATCTGAGAATCTGAGACGCAGAGACACTGAGACGCAGTGACACTCAGAGTCAGAGACACTGAGACACAGAGACTCTGAAACAGAGACACTGAGGCACAGAGACTCTGAGACGCAGAGACACTGAGACACTGAGACCCAGAGACTCTGAGACACAGAGACGCAGAGACTCTGAGATGCAGAGACTCTGAGACGCAGAGACTCTGAGACGCAGAGACACTGAGAAGCCGAGACTCTGAGACGCAGAGACACTGAGACGCCGAGACTCTGAGACGCAGAGACTCTGAGACGCAGAGACACTGAGACGCCGAGACTCTGAGACGCAGAGACACTGAGACGCAGAGACTCTGAGACGCAGAGACTCTGAGACGCAGAGACGCAGAGACTCTGAGACGCAGAGACACTGAGACGCAGAGACTCTGAGACGCAGAGACACTGAGACGCTGAGACTCAGAGACGCAGAGACACTGAGACGCAGAGACACTGACACGCAGAGACAATGAGACGCAGAGACACTGAGACGCAGAGACGCAGTGACTCTGAGACGCAGAGACTCTGTGACGCAGAGACGCAGAGACGCAGAGACTCTGAGACGCAGAGTCTCTGAGACGCAGAGACTCTGAGATGCAGAGACACTGAGACTCAGAGACAATGAGACGCAGAGACATTGAGACGCAGAGACACTGAGACGCAGAGACACTGAGACACAGAGATACTGAGGCGCAGAGATTCTGAGATGCCGAGACTCCGAGACGCAGAGACACTGAGACGCAGAGACTCTGAGACGCAGCGACGCTGAGACGCAGAGACATTGAGACTCAGAGACTCTGAGATGCAGAGACACTGAGACGCAGAGACACTGAGACGCAGAGACACTGAGACGCAGAGACGCAGAGACACTGAGACGCAGAGACACTGAGACGCAGAGACTCTGAGACGCAGAGACTCTGAGACGCGTGAGACTGAGACGCAGAGACACTGAGACGCAGTGACGCTGAGACGCAGGGACTCTGAGAATCTGAGACGCAGAGACACTGAGACGCAGTGACACTCAGAGTCAGAGACACTGAGACGCAGAGACACTGAGACACTGAGACCCAGAGACTCTGAGACACAGAGACGCAGAGACTCTGAGACGCAGAGACTCTGAGACGCAGAGACGCAGAGACTCTGAGACGCAGAGACGCAGAGACTCTGAGACGCAGAGACTCTGAGACGCAGAGACTCAGAGACGCAGAGACACTGAGATGCAGAGACTTTGAGACGCAGAGACACTGACACGCAGAGACTCTGAGACGCAGAGACTCTGAGACGCAGAGACACTGAGACGCAGAGACTCTGAGACGCAGAGACGTTGAGACGCAGAGACTCTGAGACGCAGAGATTCTGAGAGGCCGAGACTCCGAGACACAGAGATGCAGAGACTCTGAGACGCAGAGACTCTGAGAATCTGAGACGCAGAGACACTGAGACGCAGTGACACTTAGAGTCAGAGACACTGAGACGCAGAGACACAGAGACTCTGAAACAGAGACACTGAGGCACAGAGACTCTGAGACGCAGAGACACTGAGACACTGAGACCCAGAGACTCTGAGACACAGAGACGCAGAGACTCTGAGATGCAGAGACTCTGAGAATCTGAGACGCAGAGACTCTGAGATGCAGAGACTCTGAGACGCAGAGACTCTGAGACACAGAGACGCAGAGACTCTGAGACGCAGAGACGCAGAGACTCTGAGACGCAGAGACTCAGAGACGCAGAGACTTTGAGATGCAGAGACACTGAGACGCAGAGACTCTGAGACGCAGAGACACTGAGACGCAGAGACTTTGAGACGCAGAGACACTGAGTCGCAGAGACTCTGAGACGCAGAGACACTGAGACGCAGAGACTCTGAGATGCACAGTCGCTGAGACGCAGAGACACTAAGACACAGAGATACTGAGACGCAGAGATTCTGAGATGCCGAGACTCCGAGACGCAGAGACACTGAGACGCAGAGACTCTGAGACGCAGCGACGCTGAGACGCAGAGACATTGAGACTCAGAGACTCTGAGATGCAGAGACACTGAGACGCAGAGACACTGAGACGCAGAGACACTGAGACGCAGAGACGCAGAGACACTGAGACGCAGAGACACTGAGACGCAGAGACACTGAGACGCAGAGACTCTGAGACGCAGAGACTCTGAGACGCGTGAGACTGAGACGCAGAGACACTGAGACGCAGCGACGCTGAGACGCAGGGACTCTGAGAATCTGAGACGCAGAGACACTGAGACGCAGTGACACTCAGAGTCAGAGACACTGAGACGCAGAGACACTGAGACACTGAGACCCAGAGACTCTGAGACACAGAGACGCAGAGACTCTGAGACGCAGAGACTCTGAGACGCAGAGACGCAGAGACGCAGTGACTCTGAGACGCAGAGACTCTGTGACGCAGAGACGCAGAGACTCTGAGACGCAGAGTCTCTGAGACGCATAGACTCTGAGACGCAGAGACTCTGAGACGCATAGACTCTGAGACGCTGAGGCACTGAGACGCAGAGACACTCAGACACAGAGACGCAGAGACTCTGAGACGTCGAGACTCTGAGACACAGACACAATGAGGCGCAGAGACACTGAGAAGCAGAGACACTGAGACACTGAGACACTGAGACGCTGAGACGCTGAGACACAGAGAAGCAGAGACGCAGAGACGCAGAGACACTGAGACGCAGAGACTCTGAGACGCGAGAGACTGAGACGCAGAGACACTGAGACGCAGCGACGCTGAGACGCAGAGACACTCAGACTCAGAGACACAGAGACGCAGAGACTCTGAGACGCAGAGACTCTGAGAATCTGAGACGCAGAGACACTGAGACGCAGTGACACTCAGAGTCAGAGACACTGAGACGCAGAGACACAGAGACTCTGAAACAGAGACACTGAGGCACAGAGACTCTGAGACGCAGAGACACTGAGACACTGAGACCCAGACACTCTGAGACACAGAGACGCAGAGACTCTGAGATGCAGAGACTCTGAGACGCCGAGACTCTGAGACACAGAGACGCAGAGACTCTGAGACGCAGAGACTCTGAGACGCCGAGACTCGGAGACGCAGAGACACTGAGACGCAGAGACACTGACACGCACAGACTCTGAGACGCCGAGACTCTGAGACGCAGAGACACTGAGACGCAGAGACACTGACACGCACAGACTCTGAGACGCAGAGACTCTGAGACGCAGAGACACTGAGACTCAGAGACAATGAGACGCAGAGACACTGAGACGCAGAGACACTGAGACGCAGAGACAATGAGACGCAGAGACACTGAGACACAGAGACACTGAGACGCAGAGACACTGACACGCACAGACTCTGAGACGCAGAGACTCTGAGATGCAGAGACACTGAGACTCAGAGACAATGAGACGCAGAGACATTGAGACGCAGAGACACTGAGACGCAGAGACACTGAGACACAGAGATACTGAGGCGCAGAGATTCTGAGATGCCGAGACTCCGAGACGCAGAGACACTGAGACGCAGAGACTCTGAGACGCAGCGACGCTGAGACGCAGAGACATTGAGACTCAGAGACTCTGAGATGCAGAGACACTGAGACGCAGAGACACTGAGACGCAGAGAATCTGAGACGCAGAGCCACTAAGATGCAGAGACTTTGAGACGCAGAGACACTGACACGCAGAGACTCTGAGACACAGAGACACTGAGACGCAGAGACTCTGAGACGCGAGAGACTGAGACGCAGAGACACTGAGACGCAGCGACGCTGAGACGCAGAGACACTCAGACTCAGAGACACAGAGACGCAGAGACTCTGAGACGCAGAGAATCTGAGAATCTGAGACGCAGAGACACTGAGACGCAGTGACACTCAGAGTCAGAGACACAGAGACTCTGAAACAGAGACACTGAGGCACAGAGACTCTGAGACGCAGAGACACTGAGACACTGAGACCCAGAGACTCTGAGACACAGAGACGCAGAGACTCTGAGATGCAGAGACTCTGAGACGCAGAGACTCTGAGACGCAGAGACACTGAGAAGCCGAGACTCTGAGACGCAGAGACACTGAGACGCCGAGACTCTGAGACGCAGAGACTCTGAGACGCAGAGACACTGAGACGCCGAGACTCTGAGACGCAGAGACACTGAGACGCAGAGACTCTGAGACACAGAGACTCTGAGACGCAGAGACGCAGAGACTCTGAGACGCAGAGACACTGAGACGCAGAGACTCTGAGACGCAGAGACACTGAGACGCTGAGACTCAGAGACGCAGAGACACTGAGACGCAGAGACACTGACACGCAGAGACTCTGAGACGCAGAGACACTGAGACTCAGAGACAATGAGACGCAGAGACACTGAGACGCAGAGACGCAGTGACTCTGAGACGCAGAGACTCTGTGACGCAGAGACGCAGAGACTCTGAGACGCAGAGTCTCTGAGACGCATAGACTCTGAGACGCAGAGACTCTGAGACGCATAGACTCTGAGACGCTGAGGCACTGAGACGCAGAGACACTCAGACACAGAGACGCAGAGACTCTGAGACGTCGAGACTCTGAGACACAGACACAATGAGGCGCAGAGACACTGAGAAGTAGAGACACTGAGACACTGAGACACTGAGACGCTGAGACGCTGAGACACAGAGAAGCAGAGACGCAGAGACGCAGAGACACTGAGACGCAGAGACTCTGAGACGCGAGAGACTGAGACGCAGAGACACTGAGACGCAGCGACGCTGAGACGCAGAGACACTCAGACTCAGAGACACAGAGACGCAGAGACTCTGAGACGCAGAGACTCTGAGAATCTGAGACGCAGAGACACTGAGACGCAGTGACACTCAGAGTCAGAGACACTGAGACGCAGAGACACAGAGACTCTGAAACAGAGACACTGAGGCACAGAGACTCTGAGACGCAGAGACACTGAGACACTGAGACCCAGACACTCTGAGACACAGAGACGCAGAGACTCTGAGATGCAGAGACTCTGAGACGCCGAGACTCTGAGACACAGAGACGCAGAGACTCTGAGACGCAGAGACTCTGAGACGCAGAGACACTGAGACGCAGAGACACTGACACGCACAGACTCTGAGACGCCGAGACTCTGAGACGCAGAGACACTGAGACGCAGAGACACTGACACGCACAGACTCTGAGACGCAGAGACTCTGAGACGCAGAGACACTGAGACTCAGAGACAATGAGACGCAGAGACACTGAGACGCAGAGACACTGAGACGCAGAGACAATGAGACGCAGAGACACTGAGACACAGAGACACTGAGACGCAGAGACACTGACACGCAGAGACACTGACACGCACAGACTCTGAGACGCAGAGACTCTGAGATGCAGAGACACTGAGACTCAGAGACAATGAGACGCAGAGACATTGAGACGCAGAGACACTGAGACGCAGAGACACTGAGACACAGAGATACTGAGGCGCAGAGATTCTGAGATGCCGAGACTCCGAGACGCAGAGACACTGAGACGCAGAGACTCTGAGACGCAGCGACGCTGAGACGCAGAGACATTGAGACTCAGAGACTCTGAGATGCAGAGACACTGAGACGCAGAGACACTGAGACGCAGAGAATCTGAGACGCAGAGCCACTAAGATGCAGAGACTTTGAGACGCAGAGACACTGACACGCAAAGACTCTGAGACACAGAGACACTGAGACGCAGAGACTCTGAGACGCGACAGACTGAGACGCAGAGACACTGAGACGCAGCGACGCTGAGACGCAGAGACACTCAGACTCAGAGACACAGAGACGCAGAGACTCTGAGACGCAGAGAATCTGAGAATCTGAGACGCAGAGACACTGAGACGCAGTGACACTCAGAGTCAGAGACACTGAGACACAGAGACTCTGAAACAGAGACACTGAGGCACAGAGACTCTGAGACGCAGAGACACTGAGACACTGAGACCCAGAGACTCTGAGACACAGAGACGCAGAGACTCTGAGATGCAGAGACTCTGAGACGCAGAGACTCTGAGACGCAGAGACACTGAGAAGCCGAGACTCTGAGACGCAGAGACACTGAGACGCCGAGACTCTGAGACGCAGAGACTCTGAGACGCAGAGACACTGAGACGCCGAGACTCTGAGACGCAGAGACACTGAGACGCAGAGACTCTGAGACGCAGAGACTCTGAGACGCAGAGACGCAGAGACTCTGAGACGCAGAGACACTGAGACGCAGAGACTCTGAGACGCAGAGACACTGAGACGCTGAGACTCAGAGACGCAGAGACACTGAGACGCAGAGACACTGACACGCAGAGACAATGAGACGCAGAGACACTGAGACGCAGAGACGCAGTGACTCTGAGACGCAGAGACTCTGTGACGCAGAGACGCAGAGACGCAGAGACTCTGAGACGCAGAGTCTCTGAGACGCAGAGACTCTGAGATGCAGAGACACTGAGACTCAGAGACAATGAGACGCAGAGACATTGAGACGCAGAGACACTGAGACGCAGAGACACTGAGACACAGAGATACTGAGGCGCAGAGATTCTGAGATGCCGAGACTCCGAGACGCAGAGACACTGAGACGCAGAGACTCTGAGACGCAGCGACGCTGAGACGCAGAGACATTGAGACTCAGAGACTCTGAGATGCAGAGACACTGAGACGCAGAGACACTGAGACGCAGAGACACTGAGACGCAGAGACGCAGAGACACTGAGACGCAGAGACACTGAGACGCAGAGACTCTGAGACGCAGAGACTCTGAGACGCGTGAGACTGAGACGCAGAGACACTGAGACGCAGTGACGCTGAGACGCAGGGACTCTGAGAATCTGAGACGCAGAGACACTGAGACGCAGTGACACTCAGAGTCAGAGACACTGAGACGCAGAGACACTGAGACACTGAGACCCAGAGACTCTGAGACACAGAGACGCAGAGACTCTGAGACGCAGAGACTCTGAGACGCAGAGACGCAGAGACTCTGAGACGCAGAGACGCAGAGACTCTGAGACGCAGAGACTCTGAGACGCAGAGACTCAGAGACGCAGAGACACTGAGATGCAGAGACTTTGAGACGCAGAGACACTGACACGCAGAGACTCTGAGACGCAGAGACTCTGAGACGCAGAGACACTGAGACGCAGAGACTCTGAGACGCAGAGACGTTGAGACGCAGAGACTCTGAGACGCAGAGATTCTGAGAGGCCGAGACTCCGAGACACAGAGATGCAGAGACTCTGAGACGCAGAGACTCTGAGAATCTGAGACGCAGAGACACTGAGACGCAGTGACACTTAGAGTCAGAGACACTGAGACGCAGAGACACAGAGACTCTGAAACAGAGACACTGAGGCACAGAGACTCTGAGACGCAGAGACACTGAGACACTGAGACCCAGAGACTCTGAGACACAGAGACGCAGAGACTCTGAGATGCAGAGACTCTGAGAATCTGAGACGCAGAGACTCTGAGATGCAGAGACTCTGAGACGCAGAGACTCTGAGACACAGAGACGCAGAGACTCTGAGACGCAGAGACGCAGAGACTCTGAGACGCAGAGACTCAGAGACGCAGAGACTTTGAGATGCAGAGACACTGAGACGCAGAGACTCTGAGACGCAGAGACACTGAGACGCAGAGACTTTGAGACGCAGAGACACTGAGTCGCAGAGACTCTGAGACGCAGAGACACTGAGACGCAGAGACTCTGAGATGCACAGTCGCTGAGACGCAGAGACACTGAGACACAGAGATACTGAGACGCAGAGATTCTGAGATGCCGAGACTCCGAGACGCAGAGACACTGAGACGCAGAGACTCTGAGACGCAGCGACGCTGAGACGCAGAGACATTGAGACTCAGAGACTCTGAGATGCAGAGACACTGAGACGCAGAGACACTGAGACGCAGAGACACTGAGACGCAGAGACGCAGAGACACTGAGACGCAGAGACACTGAGACGCAGAGACACTGAGACGCAGAGACTCTGAGACGCAGAGACTCTGAGACGCGTGAGACTGAGACGCAGAGACACTGAGACGCAGCGACGCTGAGACGCAGGGACTCTGAGAATCTGAGACGCAGAGACACTGAGACGCAGTGACACTCAGAGTCAGAGACACTGAGACGCAGAGACACTGAGACACTGAGACCCAGAGACTCTGAGACACAGAGACGCAGAGACTCTGAGACGCAGAGACTCTGAGACGCAGAGACGCAGAGACGCAGTGACTCTGAGACGCAGAGACTCTGTGACGCAGAGACGCAGAGACTCTGAGACGCAGAGTCTCTGAGACGCATAGACTCTGAGACGCAGAGACTCTGAGACGCATAGACTCTGAGACGCTGAGGCACTGAGACGCAGAGACACTCAGACACAGAGACGCAGAGACTCTGAGACGTCGAGACTCTGAGACACAGACACAATGAGGCGCAGAGACACTGAGAAGCAGAGACACTGAGACACTGAGACACTGAGACGCTGAGACGCTGAGACACAGAGAAGCAGAGACGCAGAGACGCAGAGACACTGAGACGCAGAGACTCTGAGACGCGAGAGACTGAGACGCAGAGACACTGAGACGCAGCGACGCTGAGACGCAGAGACACTCAGACTCAGAGACACAGAGACGCAGAGACTCTGAGACGCAGAGACTCTGAGAATCTGAGACGCAGAGACACTGAGACGCAGTGACACTCAGAGTCAGAGACACTGAGACGCAGAGACACAGAGACTCTGAAACAGAGACACTGAGGCACAGAGACTCTGAGACGCAGAGACACTGAGACACTGAGACCCAGACACTCTGAGACACAGAGACGCAGAGACTCTGAGATGCAGAGACTCTGAGACGCCGAGACTCTGAGACACAGAGACGCAGAGACTCTGAGACGCAGAGACTCTGAGACGCCGAGACTCGGAGACGCAGAGACACTGAGACGCAGAGACACTGACACGCACAGACTCTGAGACGCCGAGACTCTGAGACGCAGAGACACTGAGACGCAGAGACACTGACACGCACAGACTCTGAGACGCAGAGACTCTGAGACGCAGAGACACTGAGACTCAGAGACAATGAGACGCAGAGACACTGAGACGCAGAGACACTGAGACGCAGAGACAATGAGACGCAGAGACACTGAGACACAGAGACACTGAGACGCAGAGACACTGACACGCACAGACTCTGAGACGCAGAGACTCTGAGATGCAGAGACACTGAGACTCAGAGACAATGAGACGCAGAGACATTGAGACGCAGAGACACTGAGACGCAGAGACACTGAGACACAGAGATACTGAGGCGCAGAGATTCTGAGATGCCGAGACTCCGAGACGCAGAGACACTGAGACGCAGAGACTCTGAGACGCAGCGACGCTGAGACGCAGAGACATTGAGACTCAGAGACTCTGAGATGCAGAGACACTGAGACGCAGAGACACTGAGACGCAGAGAATCTGAGACGCAGAGCCACTAAGATGCAGAGACTTTGAGACGCAGAGACACTGACACGCAGAGACTCTGAGACACAGAGACACTGAGACGCAGAGACTCTGAGACGCGAGAGACTGAGACGCAGAGACACTGAGACGCAGCGACGCTGAGACGCAGAGACACTCAGACTCAGAGACACAGAGACGCAGAGACTCTGAGACGCAGAGAATCTGAGAATCTGAGACGCAGAGACACTGAGACGCAGTGACACTCAGAGTCAGAGACACAGAGACTCTGAAACAGAGACACTGAGGCACAGAGACTCTGAGACGCAGAGACACTGAGACACTGAGACCCAGAGACTCTGAGACACAGAGACGCAGAGACTCTGAGATGCAGAGACTCTGAGACGCAGAGACTCTGAGACGCAGAGACACTGAGAAGCCGAGACTCTGAGACGCAGAGACACTGAGACGCCGAGACTCTGAGACGCAGAGACTCTGAGACGCAGAGACACTGAGACGCCGAGACTCTGAGACGCAGAGACACTGAGACGCAGAGACTCTGAGACACAGAGACTCTGAGACGCAGAGACGCAGAGACTCTGAGACGCAGAGACACTGAGACGCAGAGACTCTGAGACGCAGAGACACTGAGACGCTGAGACTCAGAGACGCAGAGACACTGAGACGCAGAGACACTGACACGCAGAGACTCTGAGACGCAGAGACACTGAGACTCAGAGACAATGAGACGCAGAGACACTGAGACGCAGAGACGCAGTGACTCTGAGACGCAGAGACTCTGTGACGCAGAGACGCAGAGACTCTGAGACGCAGAGTCTCTGAGACGCATAGACTCTGAGACGCAGAGACTCTGAGACGCATAGACTCTGAGACGCTGAGGCACTGAGACGCAGAGACACTCAGACACAGAGACGCAGAGACTCTGAGACGTCGAGACTCTGAGACACAGACACAATGAGGCGCAGAGACACTGAGAAGTAGAGACACTGAGACACTGAGACACTGAGACGCTGAGACGCTGAGACACAGAGAAGCAGAGACGCAGAGACGCAGAGACACTGAGACGCAGAGACTCTGAGACGCGAGAGACTGAGACGCAGAGACACTGAGACGCAGCGACGCTGAGACGCAGAGACACTCAGACTCAGAGACACAGAGACGCAGAGACTCTGAGACGCAGAGACTCTGAGAATCTGAGACGCAGAGACACTGAGACGCAGTGACACTCAGAGTCAGAGACACTGAGACGCAGAGACACAGAGACTCTGAAACAGAGACACTGAGGCACAGAGACTCTGAGACGCAGAGACACTGAGACACTGAGACCCAGACACTCTGAGACACAGAGACGCAGAGACTCTGAGATGCAGAGACTCTGAGACGCCGAGACTCTGAGACACAGAGACGCAGAGACTCTGAGACGCAGAGACTCTGAGACGCAGAGACACTGAGACGCAGAGACACTGACACGCACAGACTCTGAGACGCCGAGACTCTGAGACGCAGAGACACTGAGACGCAGAGACACTGACACGCACAGACTCTGAGACGCAGAGACTCTGAGACGCAGAGACACTGAGACTCAGAGACAATGAGACGCAGAGACACTGAGACGCAGAGACACTGAGACGCAGAGACAATGAGACGCAGAGACACTGAGACACAGAGACACTGAGACGCAGAGACACTGACACGCAGAGACACTGACACGCACAGACTCTGAGACGCAGAGACTCTGAGATGCAGAGACACTGAGACTCAGAGACAATGAGACGCAGAGACATTGAGACGCAGAGACACTGAGACGCAGAGACACTGAGACACAGAGATACTGAGGCGCAGAGATTCTGAGATGCCGAGACTCCGAGACTCAGAGACACTGAGACGCAGAGACTCTGAGACGCAGCGACGCTGAGACGCAGAGACATTGAGACTCAGAGACTCTGAGATGCAGAGACACTGAGACGCAGAGACACTGAGACGCAGAGAATCTGAGACGCAGAGCCACTAAGATGCAGAGACTTTGAGACGCAGAGACACTGACACGCAAAGACTCTGAGACACAGAGACACTGAGACGCAGAGACTCTGAGACGCGACAGACTGAGACGCAGAGACACTGAGACGCAGCGACGCTGAGACGCAGAGACACTCAGACTCAGAGACACAGAGACGCAGAGACTCTGAGACGCAGAGAATCTGAGAATCTGAGACGCAGAGACACTGAGACGCAGTGACACTCAGAGTCAGAGACACTGAGACACAGAGACTCTGAAACAGAGACACTGAGGCACAGAGACTCTGAGACGCAGAGACACTGAGACACTGAGACCCAGAGACTCTGAGACACAGAGACGCAGAGACTCTGAGATGCAGAGACTCTGAGACGCAGAGACTCTGAGACGCAGAGACACTGAGAAGCCGAGACTCTGAGACGCAGAGACACTGAGACGCCGAGACTCTGAGACGCAGAGACTCTGAGACGCAGAGACACTGAGACGCCGAGACTCTGAGACGCAGAGACACTGAGACGCAGAGACTCTGAGACGCAGAGACTCTGAGACGCAGAGACGCAGAGACTCTGAGACGCAGAGACACTGAGACGCAGAGACTCTGAGACGCAGAGACACTGAGACGCTGAGACTCAGAGACGCAGAGACACTGAGACGCAGAGACACTGACACGCAGAGACAATGAGACGCAGAGACACTGAGACGCAGAGACGCAGTGACTCTGAGACGCAGAGACTCTGTGACGCAGAGACGCAGAGACGCAGAGACTCTGAGACGCAGAGTCTCTGAGACGCAGAGACTCTGAGATGCAGAGACACTGAGACTCAGAGACAATGAGACGCAGAGACATTGAGACGCAGAGACACTGAGACGCAGAGACACTGAGACACAGAGATACTGAGGCGCAGAGATTCTGAGATGCCGAGACTCCGAGACGCAGAGACACTGAGACGCAGAGACTCTGAGACGCAGCGACGCTGAGACGCAGAGACATTGAGACTCAGAGACTCTGAGATGCAGAGACACTGAGACGCAGAGACACTGAGACGCAGAGACACTGAGACGCAGAGACGCAGAGACACTGAGACGCAGAGACACTGAGACGCAGAGACTCTGAGACGCAGAGACTCTGAGACGCGTGAGACTGAGACGCAGAGACACTGAGACGCAGTGACGCTGAGACGCAGGGACTCTGAGAATCTGAGACGCAGAGACACTGAGACGCAGTGACACTCAGAGTCAGAGACACTGAGACGCAGAGACACTGAGACACTGAGACCCAGAGACTCTGAGACACAGAGACGCAGAGACTCTGAGACGCAGAGACTCTGAGACGCAGAGACGCAGAGACTCTGAGACGCAGAGACTCTGAGACGCAGAGACTCTGAGACGCAGAGACTCAGAGACGCAGAGACACTGAGATGCAGAGACTTTGAGACGCAGAGACACTGACACGCAGAGACTCTGAGACGCAGAGACTCTGAGACGCAGAGACACTGAGACGCAGTGACACTCAGAGTCAGAGACACTGAGACACAGAGACTCTGAAACAGAGACACTGAGGCACAGAGACTCTGAGACGCAGAGACACTGAGACACTGAGACCCAGAGACTCTGAGACACAGAGACGCAGAGACACTGAGAAGCCGAGACTCTGAGACGCAGAGACACTGAGACGCCGAGACTCTGAGACGCAGAGACTCTGAGACGCAGAGACACTGAGACGCCGAGACTCTGAGACGCAGAGACACTGAGACGCAGAGACTCTGAGACGCAGAGACTCTGAGACGCAGAGACGCAGAGACTCTGAGACGCAGAGACACTGAGACGCAGAGACTCTGAGACGCAGAGACACTGAGACGCTGAGACTCAGAGACGCAGAGACACTGAGACGCAGAGACACTGACACGCAGAGACTCTGAGACGCAGAGACACTGAGACTCAGAGACAATGAGACGCAGAGACACTGAGACGCAGAGACGCAGTGACTCTGAGACGCAGAGACTCTGTGACGCAGAGACGCAGAGACTCTGAGACGCAGAGTCTCTGAGACGCATAGACTCTGAGACGCAGAGACTCTGAGACGCATAGACTCTGAGACGCTGAGGCACTGAGACGCAGAGACACTCAGACACAGAGACGCAGAGACTCTGAGACGTCGAGACTCTGAGACACAGACACAATGAGGCGCAGAGACACTGAGAAGCAGAGACACTGAGACACTGAGACACTGAGACGCTGAGACGCTGAGACACAGAGAAGCAGAGACGCAGAGACGCAGAGACACTGAGACGCAGAGACTCTGAGACGCGAGAGACTGAGACGCAGAGACACTGAGACGCAGCGACGCTGAGACGCAGAGACACTCAGACTCAGAGACACAGAGACGCAGAGACTCTGAGACGCAGAGACTCTGAGAATCTGAGACGCAGAGACACTGAGACGCAGTGACACTCAGAGTCAGAGACACTGAGACGCAGAGACACAGAGACTCTGAAACAGAGACACTGAGGCACAGAGACTCTGAGACGCAGAGACACTGAGACACTGAGACCCAGACACTCTGAGACACAGAGACGCAGAGACTCTGAGATGCAGAGACTCTGAGACGCAGAGACTCTGAGACGCAGAGACACTGAGAAGCCGAGACTCTGAGACGCAGAGACACTGAGACGCCGAGACTCTGAGACGCAGAGACTCTGAGACGCAGAGACACTGAGACGCCGAGACTCTGAGACGCAGAGACACTGAGACGCAGAGACTCTGAGACACAGAGACTCTGAGACGCAGAGACGCAGAGACTCTGAGACGCAGAGACACTGAGACGCAGAGACTCTGAGACGCAGAGACACTGAGACGCTGAGACTCAGAGACGCAGAGACACTGAGACGCAGAGACACTGACACGCAGAGACTCTGAGACGCAGAGACACTGAGACTCAGAGACAATGAGACGCAGAGACACTGAGACGCAGAGACGCAGTGACTCTGAGACGCAGAGACTCTGTGACGCAGAGACGCAGAGACTCTGAGACGCAGAGTCTCTGAGACGCATAGACTCTGAGACGCAGAGACTCTGAGACGCATAGACTCTGAGACGCTGAGGCACTGAGACGCAGAGACACTCAGACACAGAGACGCAGAGACTCTGAGACGTCGAGACTCTGAGACACAGACACAATGAGGCGCAGAGACACTGAGAAGTAGAGACACTGAGACACTGAGACACTGAGACGCTGAGACGCTGAGACACAGAGAAGCAGAGACGCAGAGACGCAGAGACACTGAGACGCAGAGACTCTGAGACGCGAGAGACTGAGACGCAGAGACACTGAGACGCAGCGACGCTGAGACGCAGAGACACTCAGACTCAGAGACACAGAGACGCAGAGACTCTGAGACGCAGAGACTCTGAGAATCTGAGACGCAGAGACACTGAGACGCAGTGACACTCAGAGTCAGAGACACTGAGACGCAGAGACACAGAGACTCTGAAACAGAGACACTGAGGCACAGAGACTCTGAGACGCAGAGACACTGAGACACTGAGACCCAGACACTCTGAGACACAGAGACGCAGAGACTCTGAGATGCAGAGACTCTGAGACGCCGAGACTCTGAGACACAGAGACGCAGAGACTCTGAGACGCAGAGACTCTGAGACGCAGAGACACTGAGACGCAGAGACACTGACACGCACAGACTCTGAGACGCCGAGACTCTGAGACGCAGAGACACTGAGACGCAGAGACACTGACACGCACAGACTCTGAGACGCAGAGACTCTGAGACGCAGAGACACTGAGACTCAGAGACAATGAGACGCAGAGACACTGAGACGCAGAGACACTGAGACGCAGAGACAATGAGACGCAGAGACACTGAGACACAGAGACACTGAGACGCAGAGACACTGACACGCAGAGACACTGACACGCACAGACTCTGAGACGCAGAGACTCTGAGATGCAGAGACACTGAGACTCAGAGACAATGAGACGCAGAGACATTGAGACGCAGAGACACTGAGACGCAGAGACACTGAGACACAGAGATACTGAGGCGCAGAGATTCTGAGATGCCGAGACTCCGAGACGCAGAGACACTGAGACGCAGAGACTCTGAGACGCAGCGACGCTGAGACGCAGAGACATTGAGACTCAGAGACTCTGAGATGCAGAGACACTGAGACGCAGAGACACTGAGACGCAGAGAATCTGAGACGCAGAGCCACTAAGATGCAGAGACTTTGAGACGCAGAGACACTGACACGCAAAGACTCTGAGACACAGAGACACTGAGACGCAGAGACTCTGAGACGCGAGAGACTGAGACGCAGAGACACTGAGACGCAGCGACGCTGAGACGCAGAGACACTCAGACTCAGAGACACAGAGACGCAGAGACTCTGAGACGCAGAGAATCTGAGAATCTGAGACGCAGAGACACTGAGACGCAGTGACACTCAGAGTCAGAGACACTGAGACACAGAGACTCTGAAACAGAGACACTGAGGCACAGAGACTCTGAGACGCAGAGACACTGAGACACTGAGACCCAGAGACTCTGAGACACAGAGACGCAGAGACTCTGAGATGCAGAGACTCTGAGACGCAGAGACTCTGAGACGCAGAGACACTGAGAAGCCGAGACTCTGAGACGCAGAGACACTGAGACGCCGAGACTCTGAGACGCAGAGACTCTGAGACGCAGAGACACTGAGACGCCGAGACTCTGAGACGCAGAGACACTGAGACGCAGAGACTCTGAGACGCAGAGACTCTGAGACGCAGAGACGCAGAGACTCTGAGACGCAGAGACACTGAGACGCAGAGACTCTGAGACGCAGAGACACTGAGACGCTGAGACTCAGAGACGCAGAGACACTGAGACGCAGAGACACTGACACGCAGAGACAATGAGACGCAGAGACACTGAGACGCAGAGACGCAGTGACTCTGAGACGCAGAGACTCTGTGACGCAGAGACGCAGAGACGCAGAGACTCTGAGACGCAGAGTCTCTGAGACGCAGAGACTCTGAGATGCAGAGACACTGAGACTCAGAGACAATGAGACGCAGAGACATTGAGACGCAGAGACACTGAGACGCAGAGACACTGAGACACAGAGATACTGAGGCGCAGAGATTCTGAGATGCCGAGACTCCGAGACGCAGAGACACTGAGACGCAGAGACTCTGAGACGCAGCGACGCTGAGACGCAGAGACATTGAGACTCAGAGACTCTGAGATGCAGAGACACTGAGACGCAGAGACACTGAGACGCAGAGACACTGAGACGCAGAGACGCAGAGACACTGAGACGCAGAGACACTGAGACGCAGAGACTCTGAGACGCAGAGACTCTGAGACGCGTGAGACTGAGACGCAGAGACACTGAGACGCAGTGACGCTGAGACGCAGGGACTCTGAGAATCTGAGACGCAGAGACACTGAGACGCAGTGACACTCAGAGTCAGAGACACTGAGACGCAGAGACACTGAGACACTGAGACCCAGAGACTCTGAGACACAGAGACGCAGAGACTCTGAGACGCAGAGACTCTGAGACGCAGAGACGCAGAGACTCTGAGACGCAGAGACGCAGAGACTCTGAGACGCAGAGACTCTGAGACGCAGAGACTCAGAGACGCAGAGACACTGAGATGCAGAGACTTTGAGACGCAGAGACACTGACACGCAGAGACTCTGAGACGCAGAGACTCTGAGACGCAGAGACACTGAGACGCAGAGACTCTGAGACGCAGAGACGTTGAGACGCAGAGACTCTGAGACGCAGAGATTCTGAGAGGCCGAGACTCCGAGACACAGAGATGCAGAGACTCTGAGACGCAGAGACTCTGAGAATCTGAGACGCAGAGACACTGAGACGCAGTGACACTTAGAGTCAGAGACACTGAGACGCAGAGACACAGAGACTCTGAAACAGAGACACTGAGGCACAGAGACTCTGAGACGCAGAGACACTGAGACACTGAGACCCAGAGACTCTGAGACACAGAGACGCAGAGACTCTGAGATGCAGAGACTCTGAGAATCTGAGACGCAGAGACGCTGAGATGCAGAGACTCTGAGACGCAGAGACTCTGAGACACAGAGACGCAGAGACTCTGAGACGCAGAGACGCAGAGACTCTGAGACGCAGAGACTCAGAGACGCAGAGACTTTGAGATGCAGAGACACTGAGACGCAGAGACTCTGAGACGCAGAGACACTGAGACGCAGAGACTTTGAGACGCAGAGACACTGAGTCGCAGAGACTCTGAGACGCAGAGACACTGAGACGCAGAGACTCTGAGATGCACAGTCGCTGAGACGCAGAGACACTGAGACACAGAGATACTGAGACGCAGAGATTCTGAGATGCCGAGACTCCGAGACGCAGAGACACTGAGACGCAGAGACTCTGAGACGCAGCGACGCTGAGACGCAGAGACATTGAGACTCAGAGACTCTGAGATGCAGAGACACTGAGACGCAGAGACACTGAGACGCAGAGACACTGAGACGCAGAGACGCAGAGACACTGAGACGCAGAGACACTGAGACGCAGAGACACTGAGACGCAGAGACTCTGAGACGCAGAGACTCTGAGACGCGTGAGACTGAGACGCAGAGACACTGAGACGCAGCGACGCTGAGACGCAGGGACTCTGAGAATCTGAGACGCAGAGACACTGAGACGCAGTGACACTCAGAGTCAGAGACACTGAGACGCAGAGACACTGAGACACTGAGACCCAGAGACTCTGAGACACAGAGACGCAGAGACTCTGAGACGCAGAGACTCTGAGACGCAGAGACGCAGAGACGCAGTGACTCTGAGACGCAGAGACTCTGTGACGCAGAGACGCAGAGACTCTGAGACGCAGAGTCTCTGAGACGCATAGACTCTGAGACGCAGAGACTCTGAGACGCATAGACTCTGAGACGCTGAGGCACTGAGACGCAGAGACACTCAGACACAGAGACGCAGAGACTCTGAGACGTCGAGACTCTGAGACACAGACACAATGAGGCGCAGAGACACTGAGAAGCAGAGACACTGAGACACTGAGACACTGAGACGCTGAGACGCTGAGACACAGAGAAGCAGAGACGCAGAGACGCAGAGACACTGAGACGCAGAGACTCTGAGACGCGAGAGACTGAGACGCAGAGACACTGAGACGCAGCGACGCTGAGACGCAGAGACACTCAGACTCAGAGACACAGAGACGCAGAGACTCTGAGACGCAGAGACTCTGAGAATCTGAGACGCAGAGACACTGAGACGCAGTGACACTCAGAGTCAGAGACACTGAGACGCAGAGACACAGAGACTCTGAAACAGAGACACTGAGGCACAGAGACTCTGAGACGCAGAGACACTGAGACACTGAGACCCAGACACTCTGAGACACAGAGACGCAGAGACTCTGAGATGCAGAGACTCTGAGACGCCGAGACTCTGAGACACAGAGACGCAGAGACTCTGAGACGCAGAGACTCTGAGACGCCGAGACTCGGAGACGCAGAGACACTGAGACGCAGAGACACTGACACGCACAGACTCTGAGACGCCGAGACTCTGAGACGCAGAGACACTGAGACGCAGAGACACTGACACGCACAGACTCTGAGACGCAGAGACTCTGAGACGCAGAGACACTGAGACTCAGAGACAATGAGACGCAGAGACACTGAGACGCAGAGACACTGAGACGCAGAGACAATGAGACGCAGAGACACTGAGACACAGAGACACTGAGACGCAGAGACACTGACACGCACAGACTCTGAGACGCAGAGACTCTGAGATGCAGAGACACTGAGACTCAGAGACAATGAGACGCAGAGACATTGAGACGCAGAGACACTGAGACGCAGAGACACTGAGACACAGAGATACTGAGGCGCAGAGATTCTGAGATGCCGAGACTCCGAGACGCAGAGACACTGAGACGCAGAGACTCTGAGACGCAGCGACGCTGAGACGCAGAGACATTGAGACTCAGAGACTCTGAGATGCAGAGACACTGAGACGCAGAGACACTGAGACGCAGAGAATCTGAGACGCAGAGCCACTAAGATGCAGAGACTTTGAGACGCAGAGACACTGACACGCAGAGACTCTGAGACACAGAGACACTGAGACGCAGAGACTCTGAGACGCGAGAGACTGAGACGCAGAGACACTGAGACGCAGCGACGCTGAGACGCAGAGACACTCAGACTCAGAGACACAGAGACGCAGAGACTCTGAGACGCAGAGAATCTGAGAATCTGAGACGCAGAGACACTGAGACGCAGTGACACTCAGAGTCAGAGACACAGAGACTCTGAAACAGAGACACTGAGGCACAGAGACTCTGAGACGCAGAGACACTGAGACACTGAGACCCAGAGACTCTGAGACACAGAGACGCAGAGACTCTGAGATGCAGAGACTCTGAGACGCAGAGACTCTGAGACGCAGAGACACTGAGAAGCCGAGACTCTGAGACGCAGAGACACTGAGACGCCGAGACTCTGAGACGCAGAGACTCTGAGACGCAGAGACACTGAGACGCCGAGACTCTGAGACGCAGAGACACTGAGACGCAGAGACTCTGAGACACAGAGACTCTGAGACGCAGAGACGCAGAGACTCTGAGACGCAGAGACACTGAGACGCAGAGACTCTGAGACGCAGAGACACTGAGACGCTGAGACTCAGAGACGCAGAGACACTGAGACGCAGAGACACTGACACGCAGAGACTCTGAGACGCAGAGACACTGAGACTCAGAGACAATGAGACGCAGAGACACTGAGACGCAGAGACGCAGTGACTCTGAGACGCAGAGACTCTGTGACGCAGAGACGCAGAGACTCTGAGACGCAGAGTCTCTGAGACGCATAGACTCTGAGACGCAGAGACTCTGAGACGCATAGACTCTGAGACGCTGAGGCACTGAGACGCAGAGACACTCAGACACAGAGACGCAGAGACTCTGAGACGTCGAGACTCTGAGACACAGACACAATGAGGCGCAGAGACACTGAGAAGTAGAGACACTGAGACACTGAGACACTGAGACGCTGAGACGCTGAGACACAGAGAAGCAGAGACGCAGAGACGCAGAGACACTGAGACGCAGAGACTCTGAGACGCGAGAGACTGAGACGCAGAGACACTGAGACGCAGCGACGCTGAGACGCAGAGACACTCAGACTCAGAGACACAGAGACGCAGAGACTCTGAGACGCAGAGACTCTGAGAATCTGAGACGCAGAGACACTGAGACGCAGTGACACTCAGAGTCAGAGACACTGAGACGCAGAGACACAGAGACTCTGAAACAGAGACACTGAGGCACAGAGACTCTGAGACGCAGAGACACTGAGACACTGAGACCCAGACACTCTGAGACACAGAGACGCAGAGACTCTGAGATGCAGAGACTCTGAGACGCCGAGACTCTGAGACACAGAGACGCAGAGACTCTGAGACGCAGAGACTCTGAGACGCAGAGACACTGAGACGCAGAGACACTGACACGCACAGACTCTGAGACGCCGAGACTCTGAGACGCAGAGACACTGAGACGCAGAGACACTGACACGCACAGACTCTGAGACGCAGAGACTCTGAGACGCAGAGACACTGAGACTCAGAGACAATGAGACGCAGAGACACTGAGACGCAGAGACACTGAGACGCAGAGACAATGAGACGCAGAGACACTGAGACACAGAGACACTGAGACGCAGAGACACTGACACGCAGAGACACTGACACGCACAGACTCTGAGACGCAGAGACTCTGAGATGCAGAGACACTGAGACTCAGAGACAATGAGACGCAGAGACATTGAGACGCAGAGACACTGAGACGCAGAGACACTGAGACACAGAGATACTGAGGCGCAGAGATTCTGAGATGCCGAGACTCCGAGACGCAGAGACACTGAGACGCAGAGACTCTGAGACGCAGCGACGCTGAGACGCAGAGACATTGAGACTCAGAGACTCTGAGATGCAGAGACACTGAGACGCAGAGACACTGAGACGCAGAGAATCTGAGACGCAGAGCCACTAAGATGCAGAGACTTTGAGACGCAGAGACACTGACACGCAAAGACTCTGAGACACAGAGACACTGAGACGCAGAGACTCTGAGACGCGACAGACTGAGACGCAGAGACACTGAGACGCAGCGACGCTGAGACGCAGAGACACTCAGACTCAGAGACACAGAGACGCAGAGACTCTGAGACGCAGAGAATCTGAGAATCTGAGACGCAGAGACACTGAGACGCAGTGACACTCAGAGTCAGAGACACTGAGACACAGAGACTCTGAAACAGAGACACTGAGGCACAGAGACTCTGAGACGCAGAGACACTGAGACACTGAGACCCAGAGACTCTGAGACACAGAGACGCAGAGACTCTGAGATGCAGAGACTCTGAGACGCAGAGACTCTGAGACGCAGAGACACTGAGAAGCCGAGACTCTGAGACGCAGAGACACTGAGACGCCGAGACTCTGAGACGCAGAGACTCTGAGACGCAGAGACACTGAGACGCCGAGACTCTGAGACGCAGAGACACTGAGACGCAGAGACTCTGAGACGCAGAGACTCTGAGACGCAGAGACGCAGAGACTCTGAGACGCAGAGACACTGAGACGCAGAGACTCTGAGACGCAGAGACACTGAGACGCTGAGACTCAGAGACGCAGAGACACTGAGACGCAGAGACACTGACACGCAGAGACAATGAGACGCAGAGACACTGAGACGCAGAGACGCAGTGACTCTGAGACGCAGAGACTCTGTGACGCAGAGACGCAGAGACGCAGAGACTCTGAGACGCAGAGTCTCTGAGACGCAGAGACTCTGAGATGCAGAGACACTGAGACTCAGAGACAATGAGACGCAGAGACATTGAGACGCAGAGACACTGAGACGCAGAGACACTGAGACACAGAGATACTGAGGCGCAGAGATTCTGAGATGCCGAGACTCCGAGACGCAGAGACACTGAGACGCAGAGACTCTGAGACGCAGCGACGCTGAGACGCAGAGACATTGAGACTCAGAGACTCTGAGATGCAGAGACACTGAGACGCAGAGACACTGAGACGCAGAGACACTGAGACGCAGAGACGCAGAGACACTGAGACGCAGAGACACTGAGACGCAGAGACTCTGAGACGCAGAGACTCTGAGACGCGTGAGACTGAGACGCAGAGACACTGAGACGCAGTGACGCTGAGACGCAGGGACTCTGAGAATCTGAGACGCAGAGACACTGAGACGCAGTGACACTCAGAGTCAGAGACACTGAGACGCAGAGACACTGAGACACTGAGACCCAGAGACTCTGAGACACAGAGACGCAGAGACTCTGAGACGCAGAGACTCTGAGACGCAGAGACGCAGAGACTCTGAGACGCAGAGACGCAGAGACTCTGAGACGCAGAGACTCTGAGACGCAGAGACTCAGAGACGCAGAGACACTGAGATGCAGAGACTTTGAGACGCAGAGACACTGACACGCAGAGACTCTGAGACGCAGAGACTCTGAGACGCAGAGACACTGAGACGCAGAGACTCTGAGACGCAGAGACGTTGAGACGCAGAGACTCTGAGACGCAGAGATTCTGAGAGGCCGAGACTCCGAGACACAGAGATGCAGAGACTCTGAGACGCAGAGACTCTGAGAATCTGAGACGCAGAGACACTGAGACGCAGTGACACTTAGAGTCAGAGACACTGAGACGCAGAGACACAGAGACTCTGAAACAGAGACACTGAGGCACAGAGACTCTGAGACGCAGAGACACTGAGACACTGAGACCCAGAGACTCTGAGACACAGAGACGCAGAGACTCTGAGATGCAGAGACTCTGAGAATCTGAGACGCAGAGACGCTGAGATGCAGAGACTCTGAGACGCAGAGACTCTGAGACACAGAGACGCAGAGACTCTGAGACGCAGAGACGCAGAGACTCTGAGACGCAGAGACTCAGAGACGCAGAGACTTTGAGATGCAGAGACACTGAGACGCAGAGACTCTGAGACGCAGAGACACTGAGACGCAGAGACTTTGAGACGCAGAGACACTGAGTCGCAGAGACTCTGAGACGCAGAGACACTGAGACGCAGAGACTCTGAGATGCACAGTCGCTGAGACGCAGAGACACTGAGACACAGAGATACTGAGACGCAGAGATTCTGAGATGCCGAGACTCCGAGACGCAGAGACACTGAGACGCAGAGACTCTGAGACGCAGCGACGCTGAGACGCAGAGACATTGAGACTCAGAGACTCTGAGATGCAGAGACACTGAGACGCAGAGACACTGAGACGCAGAGACACTGAGACGCAGAGACGCAGAGACACTGAGACGCAGAGACACTGAGACGCAGAGACACTGAGACGCAGAG
Organism: Carcharhinus amblyrhynchos; assembly: GCF_965287045.1. NCBI lineage: Eukaryota > Metazoa > Chordata > Chondrichthyes > Carcharhiniformes > Carcharhinidae > Carcharhinus > Carcharhinus amblyrhynchos. The sequence continues at coordinate 275,228 of NW_027649894.1, forward strand.
ACTCTGAGACGCAGAGACTCTGAGACGCGTGAGACTGAGACGCAGAGACACTGAGACGCAGCGACGCTGAGACGCAGGGACTCTGAGAATCTGAGACGCAGAGACACTGAGACGCAGTGACACTCAGAGTCAGAGACACTGAGACGCAGAGACACTGAGACACTGAGACCCAGAGACTCTGAGACACAGAGACGCAGAGACTCTGAGACGCAGAGACTCTGAGACGCAGAGACGCAGAGACGCAGTGACTCTGAGACGCAGAGACTCTGTGACGCAGAGACGCAGAGACTCTGAGACGCAGAGTCTCTGAGACGCATAGACTCTGAGACGCAGAGACTCTGAGACGCATAGACTCTGAGACGCTGAGGCACTGAGACGCAGAGACACTCAGACACAGAGACGCAGAGACTCTGAGACGTCGAGACTCTGAGACACAGACACAATGAGGCGCAGAGACACTGAGAAGCAGAGACACTGAGACACTGAGACACTGAGACGCTGAGACGCTGAGACACAGAGAAGCAGAGACGCAGAGACGCAGAGACACTGAGACGCAGAGACTCTGAGACGCGAGAGACTGAGACGCAGAGACACTGAGACGCAGCGACGCTGAGACGCAGAGACACTCAGACTCAGAGACACAGAGACGCAGAGACTCTGAGACGCAGAGACTCTGAGAATCTGAGACGCAGAGACACTGAGACGCAGTGACACTCAGAGTCAGAGACACTGAGACGCAGAGACACAGAGACTCTGAAACAGAGACACTGAGGCACAGAGACTCTGAGACGCAGAGACACTGAGACACTGAGACCCAGACACTCTGAGACACAGAGACGCAGAGACTCTGAGATGCAGAGACTCTGAGACGCCGAGACTCTGAGACACAGAGACGCAGAGACTCTGAGACGCAGAGACTCTGAGACGCAGAGACACTGAGACGCAGAGACACTGACACGCACAGACTCTGAGACGCCGAGACTCTGAGACGCAGAGACACTGAGACGCAGAGACACTGACACGCACAGACTCTGAGACGCAGAGACTCTGAGACGCAGAGACACTGAGACTCAGAGACAATGAGACGCAGAGACACTGAGACGCAGAGACACTGAGACGCAGAGACAATGAGACGCAGAGACACTGAGACACAGAGACACTGAGACGCAGAGACACTGACACGCAGAGACACTGACACGCACAGACTCTGAGACGCAGAGACTCTGAGATGCAGAGACACTGAGACTCAGAGACAATGAGACGCAGAGACATTGAGACGCAGAGACACTGAGACGCAGAGACACTGAGACACAGAGATACTGAGGCGCAGAGATTCTGAGATGCCGAGACTCCGAGACGCAGAGACACTGAGACGCAGAGACTCTGAGACGCAGCGACGCTGAGACGCAGAGACATTGAGACTCAGAGACTCTGAGATGCAGAGACACTGAGACGCAGAGACACTGAGACGCAGAGAATCTGAGACGCAGAGCCACTAAGATGCAGAGACTTTGAGACGCAGAGACACTGACACGCAAAGACTCTGAGACACAGAGACACTGAGACGCAGAGACTCTGAGACGCGACAGACTGAGACGCAGAGACACTGAGACGCAGCGACGCTGAGACGCAGAGACACTCAGACTCAGAGACACAGAGACGCAGAGACTCTGAGACGCAGAGAATCTGAGAATCTGAGACGCAGAGACACTGAGACGCAGTGACACTCAGAGTCAGAGACACTGAGACACAGAGACTCTGAAACAGAGACACTGAGGCACAGAGACTCTGAGACGCAGAGACACTGAGACACTGAGACCCAGAGACTCTGAGACACAGAGACGCAGAGACTCTGAGATGCAGAGACTCTGAGACGCAGAGACTCTGAGACGCAGAGACACTGAGAAGCCGAGACTCTGAGACGCAGAGACACTGAGACGCCGAGACTCTGAGACGCAGAGACTCTGAGACGCAGAGACACTGAGACGCCGAGACTCTGAGACGCAGAGACACTGAGACGCAGAGACTCTGAGACGCAGAGACTCTGAGACGCAGAGACGCAGAGACTCTGAGACGCAGAGACACTGAGACGCAGAGACTCTGAGACGCAGAGACACTGAGACGCTGAGACTCAGAGACGCAGAGACACTGAGACGCAGAGACACTGACACGCAGAGACAATGAGACGCAGAGACACTGAGACGCAGAGACGCAGTGACTCTGAGACGCAGAGACTCTGTGACGCAGAGACGCAGAGACGCAGAGACTCTGAGACGCAGAGTCTCTGAGACGCAGAGACTCTGAGATGCAGAGACACTGAGACTCAGAGACAATGAGACGCAGAGACATTGAGACGCAGAGACACTGAGACGCAGAGACACTGAGACACAGAGATACTGAGGCGCAGAGATTCTGAGATGCCGAGACTCCGAGACGCAGAGACACTGAGACGCAGAGACTCTGAGACGCAGCGACGCTGAGACGCAGAGACATTGAGACTCAGAGACTCTGAGATGCAGAGACACTGAGACGCAGAGACACTGAGACGCAGAGACACTGAGACGCAGAGACGCAGAGACACTGAGACGCAGAGACACTGAGACGCAGAGACTCTGAGACGCAGAGACTCTGAGACGCGTGAGACTGAGACGCAGAGACACTGAGACGCAGTGACGCTGAGACGCAGGGACTCTGAGAATCTGAGACGCAGAGACACTGAGACGCAGTGACACTCAGAGTCAGAGACACTGAGACGCAGAGACACTGAGACACTGAGACCCAGAGACTCTGAGACACAGAGACGCAGAGACTCTGAGACGCAGAGACTCTGAGACGCAGAGACGCAGAGACTCTGAGACGCAGAGACGCAGAGACTCTGAGACGCAGAGACTCTGAGACGCAGAGACTCAGAGACGCAGAGACACTGAGATGCAGAGACTTTGAGACGCAGAGACACTGACACGCAGAGACTCTGAGACGCAGAGACTCTGAGACGCAGAGACACTGAGACGCAGAGACTCTGAGACGCAGAGACGTTGAGACGCAGAGACTCTGAGACGCAGAGATTCTGAGAGGCCGAGACTCCGAGACACAGAGATGCAGAGACTCTGAGACGCAGAGACTCTGAGAATCTGAGACGCAGAGACACTGAGACGCAGTGACACTTAGAGTCAGAGACACTGAGACGCAGAGACACAGAGACTCTGAAACAGAGACACTGAGGCACAGAGACTCTGAGACGCAGAGACACTGAGACACTGAGACCCAGAGACTCTGAGACACAGAGACGCAGAGACTCTGAGATGCAGAGACTCTGAGAATCTGAGACGCAGAGACTCTGAGATGCAGAGACTCTGAGACGCAGAGACTCTGAGACACAGAGACGCAGAGACTCTGAGACGCAGAGACGCAGAGACTCTGAGACGCAGAGACTCAGAGACGCAGAGACTTTGAGATGCAGAGACACTGAGACGCAGAGACTCTGAGACGCAGAGACACTGAGACGCAGAGACTTTGAGACGCAGAGACACTGAGTCGCAGAGACTCTGAGACGCAGAGACACTGAGACGCAGAGACTCTGAGATGCACAGTCGCTGAGACGCAGAGACACTGAGACACAGAGATACTGAGACGCAGAGATTCTGAGATGCCGAGACTCCGAGACGCAGAGACACTGAGACGCAGAGACTCTGAGACGCAGCGACGCTGAGACGCAGAGACATTGAGACTCAGAGACTCTGAGATGCAGAGACACTGAGACGCAGAGACACTGAGACGCAGAGACACTGAGACGCAGAGACGCAGAGACACTGAGACGCAGAGACACTGAGACGCAGAGACACTGAGACGCAGAGACTCTGAGACGCAGAGACTCTGAGACGCGTGAGACTGAGACGCAGAGACACTGAGACGCAGCGACGCTGAGACGCAGGGACTCTGAGAATCTGAGACGCAGAGACACTGAGACGCAGTGACACTCAGAGTCAGAGACACTGAGACGCAGAGACACTGAGACACTGAGACCCAGAGACTCTGAGACACAGAGACGCAGAGACTCTGAGACGCAGAGACTCTGAGACGCAGAGACGCAGAGACGCAGAGACTCTGAGACGCAGAGACTCTGAGACGCAGAGACTCAGAGACGCAGAGACACTGAGACGCAGAGACTTTGAGACGCAGAGACACTGACACGCAGAGACTCTGAGACGCAGAGACTCTGAGACGCAGAGACACTGAGACGCAGAGACTCTGTGACGCAGAGACACTGAGACGCAGAGACTCTGAGACGCAGAGACGTTGAGACGCAGAGACTCTGAGACGCAGAGATTCTGAGAGGCCGAGACTCCGAGACACAGAGATGCAGAGACTCTGAGACGCAGAGACTCTGAGAATCTGAGACGCAGAGACACTGAGACGCAGTGACACTCAGAGTCAGAGACACTGAGACGCAGAGACACAGAGACTCTGAAACAGAGACACTGAGGCACAGAGACTCTGAGACGCAGAGACACTGAGACACTGAGACCCAGAGACTCTGAGACACAGAGACGCAGAGACTCTGAGATGCAGAGACTCTGAGAATCTGAGACGCAGAGACTCTGAGATGCAGAGACTCTGAGACGCAGAGACTCTGAGACACAGAGACGCAGAGACTCTGAGACGCAGAGACGCAGAGACTCTGAGACGCAGAGACTCAGAGACGCAGAGACTTTGAGATGCAGAGACACTGAGACGCAGAGACTCTGAGACGCAGAGACACTGAGACGCAGAGACTTTGAGACGCAGAGACACTGAGTCGCAGAGACTCTGAGACGCAGAGACACTGAGACGCAGAGACTCTGAGATGCACAGTCGCTGAGACGCAGAGACACTGAGACACAGAGATACTGAGACGCAGAGATTCTGAGATGCCGAGACTCCGAGACGCAGAGACACTGAGACGCAGAGACTCTGAGACGCAGCGACGCTGAGACGCAGAGACATTGAGACTCAGAGACTCTGAGATGCAGAGACACTGAGACGCAGAGACACTGAGACGCAGAGACACTGAGACGCAGAGACGCAGAGACACTGAGACGCAGAGACACTGAGACGCAGAGACACTGAGACGCAGAGACTCTGAGACGCAGAGACTCTGAGACGCGTGAGACTGAGACGCAGAGACACTGAGACGCAGCGACGCTGAGACGCAGGGACTCTGAGAATCTGAGACGCAGAGACACTGAGACGCAGTGACACTCAGAGTCAGAGACACTGAGACGCAGAGACACTGAGACACTGAGACCCAGAGACTCTGAGACACAGAGACGCAGAGACTCTGAGACGCAGAGACTCTGAGACGCAGAGACGCAGAGACGCAGAGACTCTGAGACGCAGAGGCTCTGAGACGCAGACACTCAGAGACGCAGAGACACTGAGACGCAGAGACTTTGAGACGCAGAGACACTGACACGCAGAGACTCTGAGACGCAGAGACTCTGAGACGCAGAGACACTGAGACGCAGAGACTCTGAGACGCAGAGACACTGAGACGCAGAGACTCTGAGACGCAGAGACGTTGAGACGCAGAGACTCTGAGACGCAGAGATTCTGAGATGCCGAGACTCCGAGACTCCGAGACACAGAGATGCAGAGACTCTGAGACGCAGAGACTCTGAGAATCTGAGACGCACAGACACTGAGACGCAGTGACACTCAGAGTCAGAGACACTGAGACGCAGAGACACAGAGACTCTGAAACAGAGACACTGAGGCACAGAGACTCTGAGACGCAGAGACACTGAGACACTGAGACCCAGAGACTCTGAGACACAGAGACGCAGAGACTCAGAGACGCAGAGACTCTGAGACTCTGAGACGCAGAGACTCTGAGACGCAGAGACTCTGAGACGCAGAGACTCTGAGACACAGACACGCAGAGACTCTGAGACGCAGAGACTCAGAGACGCAGAGACTCTGAGACGCAGAGACTCTGAGACGCAGAGACGCAGAGACGCAGAGACTCTGAGATGCAGAGAGTCTGAGATGCAGAGACTCTGAGACGCAGAGACTCTGAGACGCAGAGACACTGAGACGCAAAGACACTGAGACGCAAAGACACTGAGGCGCAGAGACAATAAGACGCAGAGATACTCAGACTCAGAGACACAGAGACGCACAGACTCTGAGACGGCGAGACACTGAGACGCAGAGACAATGAGACGCAGTGATCTGAGATGCAGACACAATGAGGCGCAGAGACACTGAGACGCAGAGACTCTGAGACGCAGAGAATCTGAGACGCAGAGAATCTGAGACGCATAGAATCTGAGACGCAGAGACACTGAGATGCAGAGACTTTGAGACGCAGAGACACTGACACGCAGAGACTCTGAGACACAGCGACACTGAGACGCAGAGTATCTGAGACGGCGAGACCCTGAGACGCAGAGACACTGAGACGCAGAGACACTGTGACGCAGAGACACAGCCGCAGAGATTCTGAGAAGCAGAGGCATTGAGACGCTGAGATGCTGAGACGCTGAGAAGCAGATGCATTGAGATGCTGATACGCAGAGATGCTGAGATGCTGAGACACTGAGACGCTGAGACACTGAGACGCTGAGACACTGAGACACTGAGACGCAGAGACGCAGAGACACTGAGATGCAGAGACACTGAGACGCAGAGACTCTGAGACGCGAGAGACTGAGACGCAGAGACACTGAGACGCAGCGACGCTGAGACGCAGGGACTCTGAGAATCTGAGACGCAGAGACACTGAGACGCAGTGACACTCAGAGTCAGAGACACTGAGACGCAGAGACACAGAGACTCTGAAACAGAGACACTGAGGCACAGAGACTCTGAGACGCAGAGACACTGAGACACTGAGACCCAGAGACTCTGAGACACAGAGACGCAGAGACTCTGAGACGCAGAGACTCTGAGTCGCAGAGACGCAGAGACTCTGAGACGCAGAGACTCTGAGACGCAGAGACACTGAAACGCCGAGACTCAGAGACGCAGAGACACTGACACGCAGAGACACTGACACGCACAGACTCTGAGACGCAGAGACTCTGAGACGCAGAGACACTGAGACTCAGAGACAATGAGACGCAGAGACACTGAGACGCAGAGACACTGAGACGCAGAGACACTGAGACGCAGAGATTCTGAGATGCCGAGACTCCGAGACACAGAGATGCAGAGACTCTGAGACGCAGATACTCTGAGAATCTGAGACGCAGAGACACTGAGAAGCAGCGACGCTGAGACGCAGGGACTCTGAGAATCTGAGACGCAGAGACACTGAGACGCAGTGACACTCAAAGTCAGAGACACTGAGACGCAGAGACACAGAGACTCTGAAACAGAGACACTGAGGCACAGAGACTCTGAGACGCAGAGACACTGAGACACTGAGACCCAGAGACTCTGAGACACCGAGACGCAGAGACTCTGAGACGCAGAGACTCTGAGACGCAGAGACGCAGAGACTCTGAGACGCAGAGACGCAGAGACTCTGAGACGCAGAGACTCTGAGACGCAGAGACACTGAGACGCCGAGACTCAGAGACGCAGAGACACTGAGATGCAGAGACTTTGAGACGCAGAGACACTGACACGCAGAGACTCTGACACGCAGAGACTCTGAGACGCAGAGACACTGAGACGCAGAGAATCAGAGACGCAGAGCCACTAAGATGCAGAGACTTTGAGACGCAGAGACACTGACACGCAGAGACTCTGAGACACAGAGACACTGAGACGCAGAGTCTCTGAGACGGCGAGACCCTGAGACGCAGAGACACTGAGACGCAAAGACTCTGAGACGCAGAGACACTGTGACGCAGAGACTCTGAGATGCAGAGACACTGAGACACAGAGACACTGAGACGCAGAGAAACTGAGACGCAGAGACTCTGAGACGCAGAGACTCTGAGACGCAGAGACGCTGAGACGCAGAGACACTGAGACTCAGAGACGCTGAGATGCAGAGACACTGAGACGCAGAAACTCTCAGACGCCGAGACTCTGAGATGCAGAGACTCTGAGACGCAGAGACTTTGAGACACAGAGACACTGAGACGCAGAGACACTCAGACTCAGAGACACAGAGACGCACAGACTCTGAAACGGCGAGACACTGAGACGCAGAGACAATGAGACGCAGTGATCTGAGACGCAGACACAATGAGGCGCAGAGACACTGAGAAGCAGAGACACTGAGACGCAGAGACTCTGAGACGCAGAGAATCTGAGACGCAGAGAATCTGAGACGCAGAGAATCTGAGACGCAGAGACACTGAGACGCAGAGACTTTGAGACGCATAGACACAGAGACGCAGAGACACTGAGACCTAGAGACACTGAGACGCAGAGACACTGAGACACAGAGACACTGAGACGCAGAGATTCTGAGAAGCCGAGACTCCGAGACACTGAGACTCAGAGACTCTGAGACGCAGAGACGCTGAGACGCAGAGACACTGAGACACAGAGACACTGAGACTCAGAGACACTGAGACTCAGAGACTCTGAGATGCAGAGACTCTGAGATGCAGAGACACTGAGACGCAGAGACACTGAGACGCAGAGACACTGAGACGCAGAAACTCTGAGACGCAGACACACTGAGACGCAGAGACTCTGAGACGCAGAGACTCTGAGACACAGAGACTCTGAGACGCAGAGACACTGAGACACAGAGACACTGAGACTCAGAGACACTGAGACTCAGAGACTCTGAGATGTAGAGACACTGAGACACAGAGACACTGAGATGCAGAGAAACTGAGACGCAGAGACTCTGAGACGCAGAGACTCTGAGACGCTGAGACGCAGAGACACTGAGACTCAGAGTCGCTGAGATGCAGAGACACTGAGACGCAGAGACACTGAGACGCAGAGACACTGAGACACAGAAACTCTGAGACGCCGAGACTCTGAGACGCAGAGACTCTGAGACGCAGAGACTTTGAGACACAGAGTCACTGAGACGGAGAGGCACTCAGACTCAGAGACACAGAGACGCACAGACTCTGAAACGGCGAGACACTGAGACGCAGAGACAATGAGACGCAGTGATCTGAGACGCAGACACAATGAGGCGCAGAGACACTGAGAAGCAGAGACACTGAGACGCAGAGAATCTGAGACGCAGAGAATCTGAGACGCAGAGAATCTGAGACGCAGAGACTTTGAGACGCAGAGACACTGACACGCAGAGACTCTGAGACACAGAGACACTGAGACGCAGAGTCTCTGAGACGGCGAGACCCTGAGACGCAGAGACACTGAGACGCAGAGACACTGTGACGCAGAGACACAGCCGCAGAGATTCTGAGAAGCAGAGGCATTGAGACGCTGAGACGCTGAGACGCTGAGAAGCAGATGCATTGAGATGCTGAGACGCAGAGATGCTGAGACGCTGAGACGCTGAGACACTGAGACGCTGAGACACTGAGACGCAGAGACGCAGAGACGCAGAGACACTGAGACGCAGAGACTCTGAGACGCGCGAGACTGAGACGCAGAGACACTGAGACGCAGCGACGCTCAGACGCAGAGACACTCAGACTCAGAGACACAGAGACGCAGAGAAGCTGAGACGCAGAGACTCTGAGAATCTGAGACGCAGAGACACTGAGACGCAGTGACACTCAGAGTCAGAGACACTGAGACGCAGTGACACTCAGAGTCAGAGACACTGAGACGCAGAGACACAGAGACTCTGAAACAGAGACACTGAGACACTGAGACCCAGAGACTCTGAGACACAGAGACGCAGAGACTCTGAGACGCAGAGACTCTCAGACGCAGAGACTCTGAGACGCACAGACACTGACACGCACAGACTCTGAGACGCAGAGACTCTGAGACGCAGAGACACTGAGACTCAGAGACAATGAGACGCAGAGACACTGAGACGCAGAGACACTGAGACGCAGAGACACTGACACGCACAGACTCTGAGACGCAGAGACTCTGAGACGCAGAGACACTGAGACTCAGAGACAATGAGACGCAGAGACACTGAGACGCAGAGACACTGAGACGCAGAGACACTGAGACGCAGAGATTCTGAGACGCAGAGACTCTGAGACGCAGAGACACTGAGACGCAGAGACACTGAGACGCAGAGACTCTGAGACGCAGAGACACTGAGACGCAGAGACACTGAGACGCAGAGACTCTGAGATGCAGAGACTCTGAGACTCAGAGACTCTGAGACTCAGAGACTCTGAGACGCAGAGACACTGAGACACAGAGACACTGAGACGCAGAGATTCTGAGATGCCGAGACTCCGAGACGCAGAGAAACTGAGACGCAGAGACTCTGAGACGCAGAGACGCTGAGACGCAGAGACACGAGACTCAGAGACTCTGAGATGCAGAGACACTGAGACGCAGAGACACTGAGACGCAGACAATCTGAGACGCAGAGACTCGGAGACGCAGAGACTCTGAGACGCTGAGACTCTGAGACGCAGAGACTCTGAGACGCAGACACTCTGAGACGCAGAGACTCTGAGACACAGAGACGCAGAGACTCTGAGACGCCGAGACACTGAGACGCAGAGACACTGAGGCGCAGAGACAATGAGACGCAGAGACACTGAGACGCAGAGACACTCAGACTCAGAGACACAGAGACGCAGAGACTCTGAGACGCAGAGAGTCTGAGATGCAGAGACACTGAGACGCAGAGACACTGAGACGCAGAGAGTCTGAGATGCAGAGACTCTGAGACGCAGAGACTCTGAGACGCAGAGACACTGAGACGCAAAGACACTGAGACGCAGAGACACTGAGACGCAGAGACACAGAGACACAGAGACTCTGAGACGGCGAGACACTGAGACGCAGAGACAATGAGACGCAGTGATCTGAGACACAGGAATCTGAGACGTAGAGAATCTGAGACACAGAGACACTTAGACGCAGAGACACTGAGATGCATAGACTTTGAGACGCAGAGACACTGACACGCAGAGACACTGAGACGCAGAGACTCTGAGATGCACAGTCGCTGAGACGCAGTGACTCTGAGAGTCTGAGATGCAGAGACTCTGAGACGCAGAGACTCCGAGACGCAGAGACAATGAGACGCAGAGACACTCAGACTCAGGGACACAGAGATGCAGAGACTCTGAGACGGCGAGACACTGAGACGCAGAGACAATGAGACGCAGTGATCTGAGACGCAGACACAATGAGGCGCAGAGACTCTGAGAAGCAGAGACACTGAGACGCAGAGAGTCTGAGACGCAGAGAATCTGAGACACCGAGAATCTGAGACGTAGAGAATCTGAGACACAGAGACACTTAGACGCAGAGACACTGAGATGCAGAGACTTTGAGACGCAGAGACACTGACACGCAGAGACTCTGAGACGCAGAGACTCTGAAACGCAGAGACACTGAGACGCAGAGACTCTGAGATGCACAGTCGCTGAGACGCAGAGACTCTGAGAGTCTGAGATGCAGAGACTCTGAGACACAGAGACTCTGAGACGCAGAGACTCTGAGACGCAGAGACACAGAGACACTGAGACGCAGAGATTCTGAGATGCCGAGACTCCGAGACGCAGAGACACTGAGACGCAGAGACTCTGAGACGCAGAGACGCTGAGACGCAGAGACAATGAGACGCAGAGACACTGAGACGCAGAGACACTGAGACGCAGAAATTCTGAGATGCCGAGACTCCGAGACGCAGAGACAGTGAGACGCAGAGACTCTGAGACGCAGAGACGCTGAGACGCAGAGACACTGAGACTCAGAGACTCTGAGATGCAGAGACACTGAGATGCAGAGACACTGAGACGCAGAGACACTGAGACACAGAGACGCAGAGACTCGGAGACGCAGAGACTCGGAGACGCAGAGACTCTGAGACGCTGAGACACACAGACTCAGAGACATAGAGACTCTGAGACACTGAGACCCAGAGACGCTGAGACACTGAGATGCAGAGACGCTGAGACACAGAGACGCAGAGACTCTGAGACGCAGAGACTCTGAGACTCTGAGACGCAGAGACTCTGAGACGCAGAGACTCTGAGACGCAGAGACACTCAGACTCAGGGACACGGAGATGCAGAGACTCTGAGACGGCGAGACACTGAGACGCAGAGACAATGAGATGCAGTGATCTGAGACGCAGACACAATGAGGCACAGAGACACTGAGAAGCAGAGACACTGAGACGCAGAGACACTGAGACGCAGAGAGTCTGAGACGCAGAGAATCTGAGACGCAGAGACACAGACGCAGAGAATCTGAGACGCAGAGACTCTGAGACGCAGAGACTCTGAGACGCAGAGACGCAGAGACTCTGAGACGCAGAGACTCTGAGACGCAGAGACGCAGAGACGCAGAGAGTCTGAGATGCAGAGACACTGAGACGCAAAGACACTGAGACGCAGAGACACTGAGACGCAGAGACACTCAGACTCAGAGACACAGAGACGCAGAGACTCTGAGACGGCGAGACTCTGAGACGCAGAGAGTCTGAGATGCAGAGACTCTGAGACACAGAGACTCTGAGACGCAGAGACACTGAGACGCAAAGACACTGAGACGCAGAGACACTCAGATTCAAAGACACTGAGACGCAGAGACAATGAGACGCAGTGATCTGAGACGCAGACACAATGAGGCGCAGAGACACTGAGAAGCAGAGACACTGAGACGCAGAGACTCTGAGACACAGGAATCTGAGACGTAGAGAATCTGAGACACAGAGACACTTAGACGCAGAGACACTGAGATGCACAGTCGCTGAGACGCAGAGACTCTGAGAGTCTGAGATGCAGAGACTCTGAGACGCAGAGACTCCGAGACGCAGAGACTCCGAGACGCAGAGACACTCAGACACAGGGACACAGAGATGCAGAGACTCTGAGACGGCGAGACACTGAGACGCAGAGACAATGAGACGCAGTGATCTGAGGCGCAGACACAATGAGGCGCAGAGACTCTGAGAAGCAGAGACACTGAGACGCAGAGACTCTGAGATGCACAGTCGCTGAGACGCAGAGATTCTGAGACTCTGAGACGCAGAGACGCAATGAAGCTTTGGAAACGTTTGTGGCCTTTCTCAAAATGCTTAAGTCAACGGGATAAGCACTTGGCCGCAAGATCACCTTGATTGGAAGAAAGAATGCTGAATGGCATGGAACTTTGGAACTCACTGGGGATATCGTGAACTGTGTGAAATGAGGACTTTCCCACAAAATATCAATAACTATGCAGAAATCTCTCAATGACATTGAGAGAATCATTGCAAAGCGATGGAGAGTTCCACAAGTGGCTGAACTCATCGAGGCAAGCATTTTGCCGCATTTCAGTTCAGCGGCCACAAATGTTGAATTCCTATCAGGGAAAGATTGGAAGCTAATGTGGATTCACACAAATTGCTGACTTGAACGTCATTGGCTCATGGCCGGAACTCACCTTGAACGGTGAAAAGAATCGTGAATGGCATGGAGTGAAACTTTGGAAACGATTGTGGATTTTCTCAAAATGCTTCACTCACCAGGATCATCACTTTGCTGCAATATCAGCTTTTTGGCGAAAAAGACTCAATCTTTCGGCGGAAATTTGGGAATCCCATGTGGATCTTCTTAAAATGTGTAATTGAACAAGGTAGGCACTTGGCATCACTATCACCTTTGTTGGCGAAAACATCTCGAATGGCGCAGAGTGAAACTTTGGAAACCATTGTGGATTTCATGACGGTTCGTCACAACTCGAGATGAGGATTTCGCCATCATATCAATAACTTGGCAGAAGACCCACCATGACTTTGAGACCATATTTGGAAACTAATGGAGATGTACGTGAACTCATCCTGATAAGCATTATGGTGACATCTCACTTCAGCGGCAAAGAATGTTCAATTGCTCAGAGAGAAACATTGGAAGCTAACGTGGATTAACTCAAAATGCTTAACTCATCGGGATAAGCACTTGGCAGCAAGATCACCTTGATTGGAAAAAAGAATGTTGAATGGCATGTTGAGAAACTTTGGAACTCATTGGGGACATCGTTGAAAAGCTGAACTATGTGAAACGAGGGCACAGCCACAAAATATCACTAACTATGCAGAAAACTCTCAATGATATTGAAAGAATCATTGCAAAGTGATGGCGAGTTCCACAAGTGGTTGAACTCATCGAGGCAAGCATTTTGCCACATTTCAGTTCAGCGGCCGCAAATGTTGAATTCCCATCAGAGAGAGATTGGAAGCTAATGTGGATTCACACAAAATGCTTACTTCAACGGCATTGGCTCATGGCCGGAACTCACCTTGAACGGTGAAAAGAATCGTGAATGGCATGGAATGAAACTTTGGAAACGATTGTGGATTTTCTCAAAATGCTTTACTCACCGGGATAATCACTTTGCTGCAATATCAGCTTTTTGATGAAAGTGACTCAATATCTTTCGGCAGAAATTTGGGAGTTTAATGTGGATCTTCTTAAAATGCTTAACTGAGTATGGTAAGCAGTTGGCATCAGTATCACTTTTGAGGGCGAAAACATCTCCAATGGTACAGAGTGAAAATTGGAAGCCATTGAGGGTTTCATGAAAGTGCACCACAAATGGAGATGAGGCTTCCGCCATCATATCAATAACTTGGCAGAAATCTCCCCATGACTTTGAGACAACCATTGGAAACTCGTGGAGATGTACGCAACTTGGTGAACTCATCCTGATAAGCATTATGGCGACACCTCACTTCAGCGGCAATGAATATTCAATTGCTCAGAGAGAAACATTGGAAGATAGCCTGGATTAACTCAAAATGCTTAAGCCAACGGGATAAGCACTTGGGCGCAAGATCACCATGATTGGAAGAAAGAATGTTGAATGGCATGGAGAGAAACTTTGGAAATGAGTAGGGATACAGTTGAAATGCTGAACAAAAGGAGATGAGGGCTTCGCCACCAAGTATCAATAAGTTGCCAGAAAAGTCTCGCTGACATTGAGGGAATCATTGCAAACTGATTGAGGGTTCCACAAGTTGCTGAACTCATCGAGATAAGCAATTTGTCACATTTCAGTTCAGAGGCTACAAGTCTTCAGTTACTATCAGGGAAACATTGGAAGTGACTGTGGACTTACACAAAATGCTTAATTCAACGGGAGAAGCATTTCGCCACAATATTAGCTTGAGTGCCGAAAAGAATCTTGATTGGCAGGGAGAGAAACTTTGGAAACGATAGTGGTTTTACTGAAAATGCTTGCCCCACCGGGATAAACACTTTGCCGAGATATCAGGGAATTGGCAAAAACGACACAATTTCTTTTCGGCAGAAGTTTGGAAATCCAATGTGGACCTTCTTCAAATTATTAATGGAGCATGGTCGGCATTGGCCTCGATATCACGTTTGTTAGCAAAACCATCTTGAATGGCACGGAATGAAGCTAAGGTAACATTCGTGGCCTTACTCAAAATGCTTACTCAATGGGATAAGCACTTGGCCGCAAGATCACGTTGATTGGATGAAAGAATGCTGCATGATATGGAACTATGGAACTCTCTGGGGATATTGTGAACTATGTGAAATGAGGACGTTTTCACAAAATATCAATAACTAAGCGGAAATCTCGCAATGACATTGAGAGAATCATTGCAAACTGATGGATAGTTCCACAAGTGGTTGAACTCATCGAGGCAAGCAATTTGCCGCATTTCAGTTCAGCGGCCACAAATGTTGAATTCCCATCAGAGAAAGATTGGAAGCTAATGTGGATTCACACAAATTGCTTACTTCAACGTCATTGGCTCATGGCCGAAACTCACCTTGAACGGTGTAAAGAATCGTGAATGGCATGGAGTGAAACTTTGGAAACGATTGTGGATTTTCTCAAACTGCTTTACTCACCGGGATAATCACTTTGCTGAAATATCAGCTTTTTGGCGAAACAGGCTCAATATCTTTCGGCGGAAATTTGGCAGTTCAACGTAAGCAGTTGGCATCAGTATCACTTTTGTTGGCGAAAACATCTCCAATGGTACAGAGTGAAAATTGGAAGCCATTGAGGGTTTCATCAAAGTGCACCACAAATGGAGATGAGGCTTCCGCCATCATATCAATAACTTAGTAGAAAACTCCTCATGACTTCTAGACAAAAATTGGAAACTAACAGAGATATACGCAACTTGGTGAACTCATCCTGATAAGCATTATGGCGGCATCTCGCTTCAGCGGCAATGAATGTTCAATTGCTCAGAGAGAAACATTGGAAGCTAACCTGGATTTCGTCAACATGCTTAAGTCAACGGGATTAGCACTTGGCCGCAAGATCAACTTTTTACTGAAAATGCTAACCCTACCTGGATAAGCACTTTGTGAAATATCAGGGAATTGGCAAAAATGACACAATTACTTTTCGGCACAAGTTTGGAAATCCAATGTGCACCTTCTTAAAATTATTAATGGAGCATGGTATGCATTGGCCTCAATATCACATTTGTTAGCAAAACCATCTTGAATGGCACGGAATGAAGCTTTGGGAACGTTTGTGGCCTTTCTCAAAATGCTTAAGTCAACAGGATAAGCACTTGGCCGCAAGATCACCTTGATTGGAAGAAAGAATGCTGAATGGCATGGAACTTTGGAACTCACTGGGGATATCGTGAACTGTGTGAAATGAGGACTTTCCCACAAAATATCAATAACTATGCGGAAATCTCTCAATGACATTGAGAGAATCATTGCAAAGTGATGGCGAGTTCCACATGTGGTCAACTCATCGAGGCAAGCATTTTGCCGCATTTCAGTTCAGCGGCCACAAATGTTGAATTCCCATCAGTGAAAGATTGGAAGCTAATGTGGATTCACACAAATTGCTCACTTGAACGTCATTGGCTCATGGCCGGAACACACCTTGAACGGTGAAAAGAATCGTGAATGGCATGGAGTGAAACTTTGGAAACGATTGTGGATTTTCTCAAACTGCTTCACTCACTGGGATAATCACTTTGCTGCAATATCAGCTTTTTGGCGAAACAGGCTCAATATCATTCGGCAGAAATTTGGGAGTTCAATGTGGATCTTCTTAAAATGCTTAACTGAGTATGGTAAGCAGTTGGCATCAGTATCACTTTTGTTGGCGAAAACATCTCCAATGGTACAGAGTGAAAATTGGAAGCCATTGAGGGTTTCATGAAAGTGCACCACAAATGGAGATGAGGCTTCCGCCATCATATCAATAACTTGGCAGAATCATGGCAAAGTGATGGCGAGTTCCACAAGTGGTTGAACTCATCGAGGCAAGCAATTTGCCACATTTCAGTTCAGTGGCCACAAATGTTGAATTCCCATCAGAGAAAGACTGGAAGCTAATGTGGAGTTGAGGCACTTGTGGAACTCTCCATCAGTTTCAAATGATTCTCTCAATGTCGTTGAGAGATTTCCGCATAGTTATTGATATTTTGTGGGAAAGTCCTCATTTCACACAGTTCATGATATCCCCAGTAAGTACCAAAGTTCCATGCCATTCAGCATTCTTTCTTCCAATCAAGGTGATCTTGTGGCCAAGTGCTTATCCCGTTGACTTAAGCATTTTGAGAAAGGCCACAAACGTTCCCAAAGCTTCATTCCGAGCCATTCAAGATGGTTTTGCTAACAACTGTGATATTGAGGCCAATGCCTACCATGCTCCATTAATAATTTGAAGAAGGTCCACATTGGATTTCCAAACCTCTGCCGAAAAGAAATTGTGTCGTTTTTGCCAATTCCCTGATATCTCGGCAAAGTGTTTATCCCGGTGGGGTAAGCATTTTCAGTAAAACCACTATCGTTTCCAAAGTTTCTGTCCCTGCCAATCAAAATTCTTTTCGGCACTCAAGCTAATATTGCGGCTAAATGCTTATCCCGTTGAATTAAGCATTTTGTGTAAGTCCACATTCACTTCCAATGTTTCCCCGATAGTAATTGAAGACTTGTAGCCTCTGAACTGAAATGTGACAAATTGCTTGTGTCGATGAGTTCAGCAACTTGTGGAACCCTCAATCAGTTTGCAATGATTCCCTCAATGTCACCGAGACTTTTCTGGCAACTTATTGATATTTGGTGGCGAAGCCCTCATCTCATTTTGTTAAGCATTTCAACTGTATCCCCACTCATTTCCAAAGTTTCTCTCCATGCCATTCAACATTCTTTCTTTCAATCAAGTTGATCTTGCGGCCAAGTGCTTATCCCGTTGACATAAGCATGTTGACAAAATCCAGGTTAGCTTCCAATGTTTCTCTCTGAGCAACTGAATATTCATTGCCGCTGAAGTGAGATGTCGCCATAATGCTTATCAGGATGAGTTCACCAAGTTGCGTATATCTCTGTTAGTTTCCAATTGTTGTCTCAAAGTCATGGGGAGTTTTCTGCCAAGTTATTGATATGATGGCGGAAGCCTCATCTCCATTTGTGGTGCACTTTCATGAAACCCTCAATGACTTCCAATTTTCACTCTGTACCATTTGAGATGTTTCCGCCAACAAAAGTGATACTGATGCCAACTGCTTACCATACTCAGTTAAGCATTTTAAGAAGATCCACATTAAACTCCCAAATTTCTGCTGAAAGATATTGAGCCTGTTTCGCCAAAAAGCTGATATTGCAGCAAAGTGCTTATCCCGGTGAGTAAAGCATTTTGAGAAAATCCACAATCGTTTCCAAGGTTTCACTCCATGCCATTCACGATTCTTTTCACCGTTCAAGGTGAGTTCCGGCCATGAGCCAATGCCGTTGAAGTAAGCATTTTGTGTGAATCCACATTAGCTTCCAATCTTTCACTGATGGGAATTCAACATTTGTGGCCGCTGAACTGAAATGTGGCAAATTGCTTGCCTCGATGAGTTCAACCACTTGTGGAACTCGCCATCACTTTGCAATGATTCTTTCAATATCATTGAGAGTTTTCTGCATAGTTATTGATATTTTGTGGCTGTGCCCTCATTTCACATAGTTCAGCTTTTCAACGATGTCCCCAATGAGTTCCAAAGTTTCTCAACATGCCATTCAACATTCTTTTTTCCAATCAAGGTGATCTTGCTGCCAAGTGCTTATCCCGATGAGTTAAGCATTTTGAGTTAATCCACGTTAGCTTCCAATGTTTCTCTCTGAGCAATTGAACATTCTTTGCCGCTGAAGTGAGATGTCACCATAATGCTTATCAGGATGAGTTCACGTACATCTCCATTAGTTTCCAAATGTTGTCTCAAAGTCATGGTGGGTCTTCTGCCAAGTTATTGATATGATGGCGAAATCCTCATCTCGAGTTGTGACGAACCGTCATGAAATCCACAATGGTTTCCAAAGTTTCACACTGGGCCATTCGAGATGTTTTCGCCAACAAAGGTGATAGTGATGCCAAGTGCCTACCTTGTTCAATTACACATTTTAAGAAGATCCACATGGGATTCCCAAATTTCCGCCGAAAGATTGAGTCTTTTTCGCCAAAAAGCTGATATTGCAGCAAAGTGCTTATCCCGGTGAGTGAAGCATTTTGAGAAAATCCACAATCGTTTCCAAAGTTTCACTCCATGCCATTCACGATTCTTTTCACCGTTCAAGGTGTGTTCCGGCCATGAGCCAATGATGTTGAAGTAAGCATTTTGTGTGAATCCACATTGGCTTCCAATCTTTCCCTGATGGGAATTCAACATTTGTGGCCGCTGAACTGAAATGCGGCAAAATGCTTGCCTCGATGAGTTGAGCCACATGTGGAACTCTCCATCACTTTGCAATGATTCTCTCAATGTCATTGAGAGATTTCCGCATAGTTATTGATATTTTGTGGGAAAGTCCTCATTTCACACAGTTCACGATATCCCCAGTGAGTTCCAAAGTTCCATGCCATTCAGCATTCTTTCTTCCAATCAAGGTGATCTTGCGGCCAAGTGCTTATCCCGTTGACTTAAGCATTTTGAGAAAGGCCACAAACGTTCCCAAAGCTTTATTCCGTGCCATTCAAGATGGTTTTGCTAACAAACGTGATATTGAGGCCAATGCCTACCATGCTCCATTAATAATTTGAAGAAGGTCCACATTGGATTTCCAAAAATCTGCCGAAAAGAAATTGTTTCGTTTTTGCCAATTCCCTGATATTTCGCAAAGTGTTTATCCCGGTGGGGTAAGCATTTTCAGTAAAACCACTATCGTTTCCAAAGTTTCTCTCCCTGCCAATCAAGATCCTTTTTGCCACTCAAACTGATATTGCGGCGAAATGCTTATCCTGTTGAATTAAGCATTTTGAGTAAGGCCACATTCACTTCCAATATTTCCCCGATAGTAATTGAAGACATTTGGCCTCTGAACTGGAATGTGACAAATTGCTTGTCTCGATGAGTTCAGCAACTTGTGGAATCCTCAATCAGTTTGCAATGATTCCCTCAATGTCACCGAGACTTTTCTGGCAACTTATTGATATTTGGTGGCGAAGCCCTCATCTCCCTTTGTTAAGCATTTCAACTGTACATGGTGAAGTTCAAGTGAACATGGTAGCACTTGGTGTCAATATCACCTTTGTTGGTGAAATCATCTTGAATGGCACAGAGTGAAACTTTGGAAACAATTGTGGATTTAATGAAAGTGCGTCTCAACTTGAGATGAGGATTTCGCCACCATATCAATAACTTGGCAGAAAACTCACCATGACTTTGAAAGAATAATTGGAAAGTAAGCAAGTTGGTCAATTCATCCTGGTAAACATTTTGCCGACATCTCACTTCAGTGATGAGGAATGTTCAATTGCTAAGAGAGAAACATTGGAAGCTAACGTGGATTTACTCAAAATGCTTAAGTCAGTGGGATAAGCACTTGGCCTCAATATCACCTTGATTGGCAGAAAGAATGTTGAATGGCATGGAGAGAATATGTTGAAAAAAGGAAGAGTTTGGCTTTGTTTGATGGTCAGTGCGTGATGTGAAATTTTTCCATACTTTGGGTTTGTGTTGAAAAGAAGTTTTAGCTAGTTCCTGATATTTGAACAAACCTATTATAAACCTTGCAGTATTCAGTGATTGTCAAAGATGTTATGATTTGTTCACATTTCCATTAACCTATAAATCAACTCCAATGTTTTTTTTTCAGATTGTTATGGTTCTGTCTAACTGTTTTGCTTCTTAAAGTGATTTGTGAATCTGATCACTTGAAGTCCCAAACTCCTCGAAAGCATGCAGATACTTGATTTCTATAGAGTGATTGGGAAACATATTGTTCTGATCAGAATGTAGAACCTGACACAGAGCTGTGGTAAAATTATTTTCCAATTCTAATACCCAATTTGCAAGTTTATAATTTATTATCAGTATATTATTGTGTTGAGTTGTATTCTTCCACTCTGCTCATTCTCATTCTCAGTTTTGGTTTGTAAATTTTGAAATTATCATTTTGCTTCTTGATTTCATATTGTTGATGTAAATGGTGAAGGACAGTGATTCCAGTGCTGATCATTGTGGAAAATGACTTCCCATCTTCCAGCAATCAGAGAAAATTCCCTTTAACTCTGCTCCCTGTGTTCTGCTTCTGTAAGAAGTCTCACAACACCAGGTTAAAGTCCGACCAATTTATTTGATAGTAAACTCACGAGCTTTCAGGGGTTTGTAATTTACCTGACGAAGGGGCAAACCCCAAAAGTTTGTGAGTTTACTATCAAATAAATTGGTTGGACTTTAATCTGGTGTTGTCAGACTTCTTACTGTCCAACGCCAGCATCTCCACATCATTCTGCTTTTGTAACCAGCTTCCAGTCATTCTGCGCTGGTCCTCTAATTCTACTCGAGTAACTGAGATTACTCATGAGTCTGTTCAGCCTTAACTTTGTGAAGACATCTAGAAACACCATGTTTTGGACATCGACCATATCATTCCTGATAATTGATAAAATCGTTCAATGAAATCTGTCAAGAATGATCTTAATTTTGGAATATCTGCTGAATGCTACAGGAAGGATGTCAGGGGTAGGTTCTTTACCCAGCGGGTGGTGAAGGATTGGAATGCCCTGCCTGCTGCAGTTGTAAATGCGTCTAGTTTGGGGGCGTTTAAGAGATCTCTGGATAGGTTTATGGACGAAAAGGGATTGGTATAGGCTAGTGGGTCATTGTTTTTGTAACTGGTCGGCGCAACATCGTGGGCCGAAGGGCCTGTTCTGCGCTGTAATGTTCTATGTTCTATGTTCTATGTTCTATCACAGCCTGCGTCACTTGATTTTTTTTAACTCTTCTGAAGTTAGTTCATTTATTTTTATGTTGAGATTGTGACTGGACAGCTGCTCTTTGGATACTTCAAAAATTTAATTCCTGTTTAAACTCATAAACCATCTATTGTTTTCCATTCCAGTGGGTAACGTCTGATAATCAGATGCTTAAGAAGGCAGGCATGAGAGTTTTCTTTACTGGCTGATGTGTAGAAGGTAGAAGCAGGATGGAGCTTTCTGTGGGCTCTCTGACTGTTAAAACTTGCTTTAAACTTTTAACAGTAGTGGGCCGCAGGGTATGTTGGGGGTTTTTTAGCGCGTGAAGTATAAAAGGAAGGCTGCAGTAGACAATCGGCACATCGGGAGCGGGCAGTGGAGTGAGCGGGGAGTACAGTGTGAGCTGTAAGGCCTTTGGCTCACCGGGCTTCGGCAAAAACAGGTGGAGGCAAGGTAAGTTTAACTCTTTACTGGGTTTAGCATAAACTAGGTAATTGTGATGGAGGGGCATGTGATGTGCTGTTACTGTATGATGTGGGAGCTGGTGGACCCCCAAGGTCCTTCCCAGTGACCATGCCTGCAGTAAGTGCTGGTTGCTTGAAGAGCTCCAGCTCAAAGAAGACGAGCTGAACTCTGAGCTTCAGACACTGAGACTCATCAGGGAGGGGGAGTGTAACCCGGATAATGTGTTTCAAGAGAAAGTCACACCCCCTAAACTGACAAACTCGATGGGGGTCAAGAATAAGAGGGGGTAGCTGCGGGTGAGGTGGGGAGTGTGGGGAGTGGGAGGAGGAAGGAGGAGAGTGGGGGGAGGAAGAGGGGAGTGGGAGGAGGAAGGGGGGGAAGGTGGGGAGGTGGGGGGGAGGCAGGGAGTCGGATACAGGAGGTGGAGACCTGAGAGCCTCAGCCCCTGAATCTGCACAACAGGTTTGAGATTCTTGCCCGCAGTGTGGACAAGAATGAGGACTGCAAGGTGGACAAGCAAACTGCCCATGGTACCCATGGTGCAGGGAGTGGTCGAAGCGGAAGAAGAGAAATGTAGTGGTCATTGGGGATAGTATAATTAGGAGCAGAGACACTGTCCTTTGTGACAAGGATAAAGAATACCGAAGGGTGTGTTGTCTGCCTGGTGCTTGGGTCCAGGATGTCTCATCTGGGCTGCAGAGAAAACTGGAGTGGGAGGGTGAGAATCTGGTCGTTGTGGTTCATGTGGCTGCCAACGACATCAGCAAAATGAGGACTAAGGATCTGCAGAGGGAGTATGATAATCTGGGAATGAAATTAAAAAGCAGAACCAACAAGGTGAGTATCTCTGGATGACTACCTGAACCACACGCAGATGGGCGTAGGGTAAATAGGATTAAGAAGATGAATGGGTGGCTCAGGGATTGGTGTGGGAGGAATGTGTTTGAATTTATGGGGCATTGGCACCAGTATTGGGGCAGGTGGGACCTGTTCAGATGGGATGGTCTTCATCTGAATCATGCTGGGACCAGAGTCCTGGTGAATCGTATAACTAGGGCTGTAGATAGGGCTTTAAACTAATTAGAGGGGGGGAGGGTGCAGGAGTGGGGGAAATTACAAAATCTAAAGTAAAGGAGAGGGTACGAGTGCAGGCTAATGTTGAGGATGTTCCACTAATTAAAGGAGTAGGGGACACGAGAGGGAGGTTAGTAGCGTTTTTACAAATCGGGTCCAGACAAAAGCTGGGATAAAGACACTTTACCTGAATACACGAAGCATTCGAAACAAAGTGAATGAGCTGATGGCGCAAATCAGCACAAATGGATATGATCTAGTGGCCATTACGGAAACGTGGTTGCAGGGTGACAGGGACTGGGAGTTGAATATCCAGGGGTATCAGGTGTTTAGGAAGGATAGACGGGAGGGAAAAGGAGGTGGGGTAGCTCTGTTAATAAAGGATAACATCAGGGCGGTAGTAAGGGAAGATATAGGCTCCAAAGAGCGAAACATGGAATCGTTGTGGGTGGAGATAAGGAATAATAAGGGGAGGAAGACACTGGTGGGTGTGGCCTATAGGCCCCCAAATAATAACTTTGAGGTGGGGCGGGCTATAAACAAGCAAATAAATGATGCGTGCAGAAACAGAACGGCGATAATTATGGGGGAGTTTAATCTGCATATTGATTGGTTGATTCAAGTTGGACGTGGTGGGCTTGAGGAAGAGTTCTTGGAATGCTGTCAGGATAGTTTCCTTGAACAGTGTGTGATGGAACCGACGAGGGAGCAAGTTATCTTAGATCTGGTACTGTGTAACGAGGCAGGTAGAATTAGGGATCTTCTTGTGAGGGGTCCTGTTGGGACCCTTGGAATGCATCCCAGGGTTCTGAAAGAAATGGCAGAAGTAATAGTAGATGCCTTAGTAATTACTTATCAAAATTTGCGGGACTCTGGGGAAATGCCGTAGGATTGGAAAATAGCTAATGTTACGCTGCTGTTTAAAAAAGGTAGCAGACAAAAGGCAGGGAACTATAGGCCGGTTAGCTTATTGTCTGTAATTGGAAAAATGCTAGAATCCATCATCAAAGAAGAAATAGAAGGACACCTAGCAAAGAACGGTTTGATCGAACAAATGCAGCATGGATTCGTGAAGGGGAAGTTGTGTTTAACAAAATTGTTGGATTTTTATGAAGATGTGACTAGTGAGGTAGACAGAGGGGAACCAGTGGATGGGGTGTTTTTAGATTTCCAGAAGGTGTTCAATAAGGTGTCTCACAAAAGGTTGCTGTGGAAGGTTAGGGTGCACGGAATTGGGGGCAAAGTGTTTGCATGGATTGAGGATTGGTTATCTAACAGGAAGCAGAGAGTTGGAATCAATGGGTGCTATTCGGATTGGCGGTTGGTGACTAGTGGAGTGCCACAGGGATCGGTGCTGGGGCCTCAACTGTTTACCATTTATATAGATGATCTGGAGGAGGGGGCTGAGTGTAGGGTGACGAAATTTGCTGATGACACGAAGATGAGTGGAAAAGCAAATTGTGAGGAGGGTGTGGAAAGTCTGCAGAGGGATCTGGATAGGCTGAGCGAGTGGGCGAGGACCTGACAGATGGAGTATAATGTTAGCAAGTGTGAGGTTATCCACTTTGGCAGAAATAATAGTAGTTGGGATTATTATTTAAAGGGTGAAAAGCTGCAGCTTGCTACAGTGCAGAGGGACCTGGGGGTCCTTGTGCACGAATCGCAAAAACCCAGTCTGCAGGTGCAGCAGGTGGTCAGGAAGGCGAATGGGATGCTGGCCTTTATAGCGAGGGGGATTGAATATAAAAGCAGGGAGGTCTTGCTGCAACTGTACAGGGCACTGGTGAGGCCGCAGCTGGAGTACTGTGTGCAGTTTTGGTCACCACACTTACAGAAGGATGTATTGGCCTTGGAGGGAGTGCAAAGGAGGTTCACTAGGCTGATACCGGAGATGAGGGGGTTAGCCTATGAAGAGAGATTGAATAGACTGGGTCTGTACTCGTTGGAGTTTAGAAGGCTGAGGGGGGATCTTATAGAGACATATAAAATAATTCAGGGGATAGATAGGGTAGAGGTAGAGAGATTCTTCCTGCTTAGAAAGGATAGCAGGACTAGAGGGCACAGCCTCAAAATAAGGGGGTCGGGGGTGCAGTTTAGAACGGAGTTGAGGAGGAACTTCTTCACTCAAAGGGTGGTGAATCTCTGGAATTCTCTGCCCGTTGAAGTGGTGGAGGCTGCCTTGCTGAATATATTTAAGTCACGGGTAGATAGGTTTCTGATAGACAGGGGAATTAAGGGTTATGGGGAGAAAGCGGGAAAGTGGAACTGATCCACTTCAGATCAGCCATGATCTTATTGAATGGCGGGGCAGGCTCGAAGGGCTAGATGGCCAACTCCTGCTCCTATTTCTTATGTTCTTATGTTCACAATTCACAAACTCAGCTTCGCAATACCAGACATAGAGTGACAGCGCCAACAATCACCACCACAGTAAACTGTATTCAGACGGAAACATTTTGTTTCACTCTCACATTTATCTCTCTGCCGCAGACACATTTTTTATTTCACAATTATACCCGCCTCAAGTTAAAGATCTTTCATTCCAGGCCATCAAGAATTATTTACAGTGATGAGATTAATTTTTAGTCTGATGTCACTGCTGTTAATTTAGAGATTTCTGATGGAACTTGTGCACAGGAAGATCCAAAACACAGAGGCAGTTTCAAAAGTCAGTTCAGAGTTTCTGATAATTGTTTTCTGTGTGTGTTTCTTGTTTTAATGTACAAACTGAGGCTGGAATATTGGTCGCACAGTAAGATCCCACAGACAGCAGTGTGATATTGTTTGAATGTCCCCTCAGTCCTCTGCAGAAAGTGGTCATGAACTCCCTCACTCCCATTTTTCAGGTTTAAGCTTTTTTTTGTATTCAAGGCCTTGGGACCTTCTTTGCAGTTAGTGAGCTATTTTCAAAGAGGTTGATCATTGTTTCAAGGCAGGCAAAGGGCCCAGGACAGTGTGTGCACAGTAAGATCCCACAGCAGCTGCACTGTGAAACTAATCAAATGAAACACAGACCTTCCCCTGGCCCCATCCTCACACCTGCTGTGAGCCCCCAACAAAAAGCCCCACAAATTTACCAACCTGTGTCTGTGCATTGTCCCAAGTCTGGAGAATTCTCTTCCTGTCCCTGGAAAGATGGAACTCTCTCTTAACACTGAGGCAACCTTTTAAAACAAGTTCTGCAACAAGATTGCCCAAGGTGCAGTTAGCAGTGTGGAGTGCGTTTCACACCGTTTGATGGAATGTAACCCTGAAAACTGTGAGCTGATACACTTTGGAAGGAGTTATTTGATAAGGAAGTACTCAATTAATGTTAGAACTCCAGGAGGATCGACGGTAGAATGTAACCTTGGTGTATTTGACCACAGATCTTAGAAAACAGAAGTACATGTCAGTAGGGTGGTGAAAATGGCGTATGGGACACTTGCCTTTATTGATCGAGATTACAAATTGATCGATTACAAATTGATCGCGATTACAAATTGATCGATAGATTACAAATGCAGGGAAGTTGGGGTGGCACGGTAGCACAGTGGTTAGCGCTGCTGCTTCACAGCTCCAGGGGCCTGGGATCGATTCCCGGCTTGGGTCACTGTCTGTGTGGAGTTTGCACATTCTCCTCGTGTCTGTGTGGGTTTCCTCCGGGTGTTCTGGTTTCCTCCCACAGTCCAAAGATGTGTGGGTTAGGTTGATTGACCATGCTAAGAAATTGCCCCAGAGGGTGGTGATGGTCTGGAATGCGCTGCCTGGGAGGGTGGTGGGGGTGGGTTACCTCACATTCTTTAAAATGTATCTGGATGAGAACTTACAACATTATAACATTCAGGGCCATAGCCAAGTGCTGACAGATGGGGTTCGGTGGGATTTCACGTATTTCTAATGTGTCAGTGCAGACTCGATGGGCCTCTGCTGCACAATATGATTCTATTCAAAATATCTCATTCTCGGTTCCCCTCATTCTCTCTCACTCTTTCCTTCCCTCCATTTCTTCCAATCAGACAGAAACAGAGAGATCCACAGAGAGAATCTTCTAAAGCTGAATTAAAATGCCAGCCCTGCTGCTCCCTGCCCAGCCCCTGTTCCCTCTCAGTCTCCAGAAGCTGCTAAACTCACTCTTTCAGTTTGGGAAACAGCTGCTGATATCTTCAGGACACTTTTTAAATCCTCCCAGACTATCTGACTGGGTTTGAGTGGAGCTACAGCCAGTGGCCACACACTGGAGACTCTCACATCCTGTCTCTCTTTCTCAAATGTTCTCCCTCAATCACCACCTCTGCTTTGACCGTCCACTCCCCTCGGGCCTCCCTCTGTCTCTGCTCCATCCCCTCCTCCTCTTTTCTCCTCCTGTCACTATCGCTCTCACTCATTGTAAAGATGGATGTTCTGATCTAGGGCCAGGTCTTTGGACCCACACCCACCTCCTCTTACTCCACCCCTCCCTCTAACTTCCTATCTCTGTCCGTATCTCGGCTCCTTTCCCTCTCTTTCATGTGCTCTGTGTTGAAAGGAGCGATGCAATATTTCTGAGCCACGTTGCCAATAACCACAAATCATATTGCTGTGATGGGGTGGGAAGAACCACCTTATCTGGGAATCTCCAGTTAGGAGTCAGTGCCCAGCTTCCTGTCTCTGGAGATTAGCCTCGAGATTTCTTATTTACACAAATCAATCAATAAATCAATTAATTTATTAATTAATAACTACAGGGAGGCTCATTTTAAAAAGTCTACCACAGGAATGGACACAGCTTGTTCCCAGTTTAAAGAGGGGTGTTTATCTCTTTCTGTCACTGAGGGGATATGTATCCAATCTCAGAATTCACACGGTGCTGGGTGGAGATTTACATCAAGCCCGAGGCTGTGGAAATGAAATCTGTCCCCTCCCACTTTATTCTCTGTGGATATGGTCACGTGCTGCCCATGGGATCATGCTGTGCTTAAAAGCCCCACAAAGAAAGCTGGAGAGAGGGAGCGATTCTGGAGGGAGGTGAACAGAAATAAGGAGAAAGCGAGATGGAGAGAGGAATACTGTGATGAGATAGAGAGATATGGGGAGAAACCCTCACAGAGAGAGAATAGTTAGAGAGCGATAGGGAGATATGGGGTAAAGTGATGCTGTGAACGAAGAATGGAAATGCACTGGATGGGAGAGAAATCCAGATAGAGGGGAATAAAGCTGGTCAGAGAGAAGAAGAGTTTAGGAAGAGATAGATAGGAAAGCAAAGGAGAAGGTATAGAGAGAGGGAGAGGAGAAAGGAGAAAAGGAGACAGACAGAGAATATAATCAGTAAATTAGAAGTAGAAAGGCTGTGGGGGAGTGAGAATGTGGAGGAAATTTGGAGAGGGGAAGTTAAATAGAAAAATCCAGAATTGAGATCCAACTCCATCAGCTGTCCAGTCCAGGGAAGTGTTCAATCCGGGGTGGACTCTGATCATTGGGTGCAGGAAAGGATTGCAGATTCTATCGCTGTCCACTTTGGGTCTAATTGGGAAACCCATCCAGTCTGAATTAATCCTGTAAAACAGATCAGATGAGAAATCCAATCTCTCTGAAATATTTGAATGATCAGAATTTGCAGATTTGCTCCATCAAAGTGAGAGATGTGTAATTCACAGCTTCCTGTCCCCCAGTCCCTATTTAACCAGTGATGTTACATTGGCTACTTTCCAATCTGCAATGTTAATCTCTAACGCTGCTGTTTGTAATTTTTATTAATGATCTGGATGAGGGTATAGTTGGGTGGATTAGTAAGTTTGCTGATGACACCAAAGTCGGAGGTGTGGTAGATTGTGAGGAAGGGTGTCATAGTCTGCAGGGAGACTTAGATAGGTTGCAGAGCTGGGCCGCGAGGTGGCGGATGGAGTTTAATGCGGAGAAGTGTGAGGTAATTCATTTCGGTAGGAATAACAGATGTGTTGAGTATAGGGCTAACGGGAGGACTTTGAATAGTGTGGATGAACAGAGGGATCTAGGTGTATGTGTACATAGATCCCTGAAAGTTGGGAATCAAGTAGATAAGGTTGTTAAGAAGGCATACGGTGTCTTGGCGTTTATTGGTAGGGGGATTGAATTTAGGAGTCGCAGCGTCATGATGCAACTGTACACAACTCTGGTGCGGCCGCATTTGGAGTATTGTGTGCAGTTCTGGTCCCCACATTACAGGAAGGATGTAGAGGCTTTGGAGAGGGTGCAGAGGAGGTTTACCAGGATGTTGCCTGGTATGGAGGGAAGGTCCTATGAGGAGAGACTGAGAGATTTGGGGTTGTTTTCGCTGGAAAGAAGGCGGCTAAGAGGGGATCTTATTGAAACATATAAGATGATTAGAGGTTTAGACAGGGTGGATAGTGATAGCCTTTTTCCTAGGATGGAGAAAGCTAGCACGAGGGGGGCATGGCTTTAAATTAAGGGGTGGTAGTTATAGGACTGATGTCAGGGGTAGGTTCTTTACCCAGAGGGTGGTGAGGGACTGGAATGCCCTGCCTGCTGCAGTTGTAAATGCGCCTAGTTTGGGGGCGTTTAAGAGATCTGTGGATAGGTTTATGGACGAAATGGGATTGGTTTAGATTAGTGGGTTAGTGTTGTTTTTTTTAAAAAAGAGCTGGTCGGCGCAACATCGTGGGCCGAAGGGCCTGTTCTGCGCTGTAATGTTCTATGTTCTATGTTCTATGTACTCAGGAGGGGGGTATCTCCCGAGAGATTGACGTCCGTACAGAGTGTTGAGGGCTTCGTACAACTATTTCAAGTCATTTCTGTCAGCATAGCCCTGTATTTCATCTGCCTTGGTGCTCAGCCAGGCATCCTGCATTTTACACAGGTTATTCTAGACTGTCCTGTGAGCCCTGGGAAAAGCGTTTTTCTTGGCAGCTGAAGATGGGTTGTTCTGACAGGCCCGATGAAGATGGTGCTTTTCAACAAGTAGAGCCTGTATCTCCTCATCATTCTCATCGAACCAGTTTGCAGGTGGAGGGCCCGAGCATCTTCAGCGCAGATGTATGGACAGCGTCCCTGAAGTGTTCCCAGTCGTCCTCGGTGCTGTCTGTGAGGTGTAGGTCAGCAAGCTTGATTTCTAAGTCTTCAGCCAGTGCTGAAGCTATGCTGGGGTTCTTCAGTTTGGCCACATTGATTCTTTTCATAACCTTGCTCCCTTCAGGAAGAAACGAGAGGCGTTTGTCAGGTCTAAGCAGCTGGGAACGGAGAGAGCGTTGGAGGAATACAGAGAGAGTAGGAGGGATCTCAAACGGGGAGTTATGAGAGCAAAGAGGGGGCACGAGATGGCTTTGGCAGGTAGGGTTAAGGAGAATCCAAAGGTGTTTTACTTCTATGTTAGGAACAAAAGGGCGGCTAGGGGAAAAATCGGTCCCCTCAGGGACAGAGGAGGGGAATTGTGCTTGGAGTCCGAGGGAATGGGGGAGATCCTGAATGAATACTTTGCGTCGGTATTCACGAAGGAGAGGGGCTTGATGTCTGGTACGGTCATTGAGGGAGCGGTAGACCCCTTGAAGGAAATATCCATTACGAGGGAAGAAGTGTTAGGGCTTTTAGGTAGCATTAAAACTGATAAATCTCCAGGGCCCGATGGCATTTATCCTAGGCTGCTTAGGGAGGCGGGAGATGAAATTGCTGGGCCTCTGACGCAAATCTTTGTCTCTTCTTTGGACACAGGTGAGGTCCCAGAGAACTGGAGGATAGCGAATGTGGTACCGCTGTTTAAAAAGGGTAGGAAGAATAACCTGGGTAACTATAGGCCGGTGAGTTTGACGTCAGTGGTAGGCAAGTTGATGGAGAGGATTCTTAGGGATAGGATGTATGCGGACTTAGAGCGTTGCGATCTGATTAAGGATACGCAGCACGGCTTTGTAAAGGGGAAGTCTTGCCTTACGAACCTGGTAGAACTTTTTGAGGAGGTGACAAAAACGGTCAACGAAGGATGAGCCGTTGATGTCGTCTATATGGATTTCAGTAAGGCGTTTGACAAAGTCCCTCATGGGAGGTTGGTAGAAAAGATTAAGGCTCATGGGATACGAGGCCAGGTATCTGGATGGGTTGAGAACTGGCTTGCTAAGAGGAGACAGAGAGTAGTAGTGGAGGGGTCTTTTTCTCACTGGAGGTCTGTCACTAGTGGGGTGCCGCAGGGCTCAGTACTGGGACCTCTTCTCTTTGTAGTGTATATAAATGATTTGGAAGAGGGAGTAAGTGGTGTAATCAGCAAATTTGCTGATGACACTAAGATGGCTGGATTGGCGGGCAGTGAGGAGCAGTGTGTGGCAATACAGTGGGATATTGATAGGCTGGTATATTGGGCAGATATGTGGCAAATGGAGTTTAATCCTGATAAATGTGAAGTGATGCATTTTGGCTGGAATAATGTAGGGGGAAGTTATATGATAAAGGGTAAGCCTATAAAGAGTATAGAAATGCAGTGGGACCTGGGGGTGCAAGTGCACAAGTCTTTGAAGATGGCAGTACAAGTGGAGAAGGTTGTGAAGAAATCTTATGGTATGTTAGCCTTTATAGAAAGGGGTATAGAATATAAGAGCTGGAGTCTAATGTTGCAGTTGTATAGAACGTTGGTTAGGCAGCATTTGGAGTATTACGTCCAGTTTTGGTCACCTTACTACCAGAAGGACGTGGAGACTCTGGAGAGAGTGCGGAAGAGGTTTACCAGGATGTTGCCTGGTATGGAAGGACTGGGTTATGAGGAAAGATTGAGCAAATTGGGGCTGTTTTCCCTTGAAAGACGGTGACTGAGGGGGGATCTAATAGAGGTCTATAAGATTATGAAGGGTATAGATAAACAGAGGTAAGCTATTTCCTATGTTAGCGACACGTAGGACAAGGGGCCACAGGCTTAGGGTGAGGGGGGAGAGGTATAACACGGATATTAGAGGGAGGTTTTTCACACAGAGGATAGTGGGGGTATGGAATGCTCTGCCAAGTAAGGTGGTGGAGGCAAACACGCTGGAGTTGTTTAAGAGTAACTTAGACAGGCACATGAGTGGGTTGGAGATGGGTGGATATAGGAGATTGTTTTAAATAAGGGCCATTAGCATTGGGGCGTCCCTGGTAATGTATAAGGATGTGGAATGATACTAATGTATCATTTTAATTCACAGGTTTTAAGTCGGTCCGCCTTGTTGTCCAATGAGGGGCATACATGCGATGGGTCGTACTAGGGCTGCTCTTGGATGTTCGAGAATAGCCTAGTACTTCAAGTCATTAGTGTGTGCTTAAACTGGACCAGATACTGGGCAAGACGACAGCTCAGTGACTATCACTGATTGCTGTGCAGACACATGGATTTGGGCCGGTGTCTGTGGGAGTTTGCGCATTCTCCCCGTGCTTGCGTGGGTTTTCTCCGGGTGCTCCAGTTTCCTCCCACACCCCGGGGATGTGCTGTTAGGCTGATTGGAGGTAATAAATTGTCCCTAAATTAGTTTCCCTCAATGTGGAATGCCATAAACATAGATAAGGGTCATGGGTGGAGAATGGGCTGGTAATGTTAAAATGGCGGCGCGGGCTCATTGGGCCGAAGGGCCTGTTTCCCGGGCTGTTTTTGTTCTTTGCTCTTTGTTTCTCTCAGGGCTGCAATGTCAATGTTGTATCTTGCAAGCTCTCTGGCAACTAAGGCTGTTCTTCTCTCTCTGGTCTGTCTGCTGTAGGGTTGTCTAAAAGTGTGCGCACGTTCCAAGTGCCAATGGTGAGAGGTGTCACCTTGTGTTTTATTTTGTTTGTTTGACCGCAAGATGGGATCCCCACCAGCCGTGATAAACCAGCCAGGGTGTAGTGAAACAGGCAATGTTTAGGGCACCTTTTCTAGCCCCTTTCTCATTCTATGGAGGGGAGCAGTGTGTTCCTGAAGAGGACTGCTCAGTCGCCCAGGTAGACGCCGAGTTTCGTTGCTGCTTCAGTCAGTGGAAAATGACCATTAGACCTGAGCCGCCTGTGTGCAGGTCCGTGACTACAGCTCCCAGTGTATCCACACCTGCTGCTTTGTCGCTTGCCCATCGTCACAGGACTTCAAGGGTTGAAGAGGGCGATGATGATGATGATGGTGTCGAGACTAGCCAACTGAAGGCAGCTGCGTTAGTGACTCAGCCTCCTGGAGGGTTTTCCAATCGATAATGGTAGGTGGACTGTAATAAAGCCGATGTTATGGGCTACCCCACCATGCAGATGTTTCTGGAACTTCTTTGTCCAAACTATCAGTGTAGATGAGGTGTCACAGTACTTAGCACTGCTGCTTTATAACTCCAGAGACCTGGGTTCAATTCCTGGCTTGGGTCACTGTCTGTGCGGAGTCTGCACATTCTCACCATATCTGCATGGGTTTCCTCTGGCTTCTTCGGTTTCTTAGATAGATTTAGATAGATTTAGACTTAGATAGGTTGCAGAGCTGGGCCGAGAGGTGGCGGATGGAATTTAATGCGGAGAAGTGTGAGGTAATTCACTTTGGTAGGAGCAACAGATGTGTCGAGTATAGGGCTAACGGGAGGACTTTGAATAGTGTGGATGAACAGAGGGATCTAGGTGTGTGTGTACATAGATCCCTGAAAGTTGGGAATCAAGTAGATAAGGTTGTTAAGAAGGCGTACGGTGTCTTGGCGTTTATTGGTAGGGGGATTGAATTTAGGAGTCGCAGTGTAATGTTGCAACTGTACACTATTCTAGTGCGGCCGCACTTGGAGTACTGTGTGCAGTTCTGGTCCCCGCATTACAAGAAGGATGTGGAGGCGTTGGAGAGGGTGCAGAGGAGGTTTACTAGGATGGTGCCTGGTATGGTGGGGAGGTCCTATGAGGAGAGACTGAGGGATTTAGGGTTGTTTTCGTTGGAAAGAAGGCAGCTAAGAGGGGATCTTATTGAAACATATAAGATGATTAGAGGTTTAGATAGGGTGGATAGTGATGGCCTTTTTCCTCGGATGGAGAAAGCTAGCACGAGGGGGCATGGCTTTAAATTAAGGGGGGGTAGCTACAGGACGGATGTCAGGGGTAGGTTCTTTACCCAGCGGGTGGTGAAGGATTGGAATGCCCTGCCTGCTGCAGTTGTAAATGCGTCTAGTTTGGGGGCGTTTAAGAGATCTCTGGATAGGTTTATGGACGAAAAGGGATTGGTATAGGCTAGTGGGTCATTGTTTTTGTAACTGGTCGGCGCAACATCGTGGGCCGAAGGGCCTGTTCTGCGCTGTAATGTTCTATGTTCTATGTTCTATGTTCTTCCCACAGTCTGAAAGACGTGCTGGTTAGGTGCATTGGCCATGCTAAATTCTCCCTCAGTGTTACATGAACAGGTACTAGTGTGTGATGACTAGCCGATTTTTGCAGTAACTTCATTGCAGTGTTAATGTAAACCTACATTTGATGCTTTATAAATGTTAAACTTCCTCTGAGTATGAACTATTGAGTATCGCTGTGAATCCTCATCAAGCTGTTAGTGTAAGTGAACGTGAATAAGTTCATAATCGGAAACAAGAATCTTCCTGCCTGCTTTGAGTTTAGGTCCTCGATCAAAGGGATTGGGTATTTATCCAGCTGTGAGAAACAATTTACCATTTGTTTAAAATTTTTGGGACATGGGAGTTGCTGGCTGGCCAGAATTTATTGGCCATCCCTAGTTGCTCTTGTTCAGAGGGCAATTAAGAGTCAACCACATTGCTGTGACTCTGGAGTCACATTTTGTCCTGACCACTTAAGGGCGACAGATTTACTTCCCTGGGACATTGGTGAACCAGATGAATTTTTCCAAAAATTGGTTTTATGGCCTTCAGCAGGTTCTAAATTCCAGATATATTTATTTAAATTCCACCATCTCCCATGACAGAATTGGAACCTGGGTGCCCAGAACATTAGCTGAGTTGCTGTATTAATAGTCTAATGATAAAACCACCAGTCCATCACATCCACACCCTGAGTATACACATCCTGAGTTCAGGTAACCTAGACATACCATATTATGTACATCTGCAGGGCTCCCAGATTGGACAACATTAACTGCCTCAATCAGGGAGCTCATATGTCAATAACTCTACCTGATGGTTATCGCTAAAGTCATTAAGTATGTCTCTCTCTGTCTCTTTCTGTCTTTCTATGCATCTCTCTCTCTGTATCTCTCTCTGTATTTCTCTCTCTCTGCCTGTTTCTCCGTGAATCTTACTGTCTCTCTACATCTCCCTTATTCACCTTCTCTCTACACTCTTCCTCTGTGTCTCCTTCCTTCTTCCAATCTCACTCTCTTTCTCCCTCTCCTTCTCTGATCCCTTTTTCTTATTTTTCTGTCTTTTCCTCTCTCTACCTCACTCTGTCTTTTTCTCTGGTTGTGTCCATTGTACTCATTCAGTCTCACTGTTTCAAATTCGCTGACGGTCTTTGTTTCTGTGTTTCTCTCTGCCTCCCTTTCTGTCTCCCTTTCTGTCTGAGTCTCCCTTTCTCATTGCATCCTCCCATCTGTCTCCCTCTGTCTCCCTTTCTCATTCCCTGTCCATCTCCCTCCCCATTTCCCCCAATCTCTATCTCTGTTTTTCTCGCTGTGAGAGTTGCTATCTGTTTCTGTCCTTTCTCTCTCTTTCTCTCTCAGTCACTCTGTTTCTTTTCTTGTATATGTTAGAAACTCTTTCAAAATCTGTCACACTCCACGTATTTATGCCCTTCCCTCTCTCTGTCAATTTCTGTCTCTCTATCACTTTCGCTGCCCTCTTTCTCTTTATCTGTCATTCTTTCTGTCTCTGTGAGGCTGTTTGTTATTTATAGTTTGAATGTCCAATAGGCAAAGTCGGGGGTCTTGTAGTTTCCTCTTAGGGTCTAATAAGTTGAAGAATTGCAGTAAGGGGGTATTTCAGCAGATTTTTTAGCTGCTGTCTGAAGTGTGTCTGTGTCGCTGCATAAATGGCAGTGTTTGTGCAGCAACTTGTGAGTTGCAGCATGAAGCCCAATTCCAGAAATAAAAAATCTATTGTTACCGACTGATAGCCCAAATTATACATCCGACGCCATATAGAATAAACCATTAATGTCGACCATAAGAGGATGAAATTGGCTGAGATAACAAACAGTAAAATGATGGATTTCCTTCGACTCTCCATCTCTGGGTCTCTGTGATTCTCTGCACTGCTGTGAGCCCGGAGTCTCCTGCGAGCTCTGCTGCTCGCTAAAATGTGTCTGACGGTGAAAACATTGAGCAGCAGAATCAGGACGAATGGGACACACGGGGTTAGAATGTAGTGGAGGAATTCGACTGTTCCCCAGATTGTAGAGAACACAACAGTCCCTGAGAAATCACAAAACCAGGGAGGGTTCCCCAGTCGATATTCATTTAAGAACATAAAATACCAGAAAATGTTCTTTAAACAGCTCAGCACCGTCACTGTCCCCAGAACCACAGCCGCTGATTTCTCACTGCAATATTTACTTTTCAGCTTGGGGCAGCAAATGGCCACAAATCGATCAAAGGTGAAAGTGACGGTGAACCAGACAGAACAGTCAGTGGCTGCATAAAGCAAGACGGCGTGGATGTTACACACGGGGACCGAGCGCAGGAAATAAAACTGTTCCCGATAAACAATGGGAATGTGTCTCAATATCAGGTCGAGGATAACGACCAGCAGATCCCCCACTGACATGGCCACCAGGTAACAAGTGACACATTTGGACAGACCACAGTTTCTTCTCGTCAGCGTCACAATTGTGATTATGTTCACTGTCAGGAATGGAAATAAAGAATAAAATTAGACGTGATTCAGGGGAAGAAGTTGCCATTGAGACTGAGGATGAGTTGAAATAAAGACAAATGTAGACACATAAAATGATTTTTTTAAATCCAGCACATCTTTTGAGTGTGAGAGGAAAGAGGAGCATCTGGAGGAAACCCACACAGACACGGGGGGAATTTCAAACTCCACACAGACAGTGACCCAAGTCTGGAATTGAACCCAGGTCGCTGATGCTGTGAATCAGCAATGCGAATCACTGTGCCAGCGTGCTGCTCCATGGTAGCAATACAGTGGTATAAATTTGGGAGAAAGCTTTCCAGGAAGTCCACAACATTGACCCTCACTCAGCAACAGGTAAATGGCTCCCCCCGTGGGGGATTTGGAAGGTAAGAAGGCTGAGGGAGTAAACCCTGACAGAAAATCCGGAATGGAATCCTATTGTTTGTTAGCTGTCGTCTCTCAGACAACCCCTGCAACAGAGCTGGTACCAAACAGTGCTGGTTTCACCCTTCCCTATGGACAATATTAACAGTTGGCAGAGAGAGATCCTGATGCCTCAACAGCACAGAATCTCTATGATATTCACCCAGGACTGTACCCAGCAGAGGAGACCATAGCATTGTGGTCACTGTTAGCACAACACAGGAAGAAGCAGGAATTTCAAACTCGATTGGCACAGAACACAAGATAGCCAAGTTCCGCACACATGAGCATGGCTTCAACCGGGATCTTGGGTTCATGTCACACTATCTGCAATCCCCACAACTTCCCTGGGTTTGCCACATCTCACTAACTGCCCTGGCTGGGGTCTATACACATCTCTTTAACCTGTGCTTAACCCTCTTTCCACTCATATTGTCTGTACCTTTAAGACTTGATCACTTGTAAAGACTCGCATCCCAACCGTTATCTTGTCAATTGAGTTTTGTCTTTATACAGCCTGTTTCTGAACACAAGTCCTCACTCACCT
Source organism: Carcharhinus amblyrhynchos (assembly GCF_965287045.1). Classification (NCBI taxonomy): domain Eukaryota; kingdom Metazoa; phylum Chordata; class Chondrichthyes; order Carcharhiniformes; family Carcharhinidae; genus Carcharhinus; species Carcharhinus amblyrhynchos. The sequence goes on from NW_027649894.1 coordinate 313,634, forward strand.
GAAGAAGGAGCTTGAGGCACCGAAAGACAGCACTGCCAAATAAACCTGTTGGACTTTAACCTGGTGTTGTGAGACTTCTCACTGTGCTTACCCCAATCCCATGCGGGCATCTCCACATCACAGAACACAAGTACCAGGGTCTGCATTCAACAGTGGGAGGAAGTTTCAGGGTTCAGTCAATAGCTGCTGTCCATAGTACCCAGTAAGTTTGCTGCTGTCCCAATATGGCCTACAGGGCCATTGAAGCTCAGTGAGTCCTCTCTCAACAGGTAGATTGCTAATCTATGCACCATCAAGAAAAGCTCAAATCCAGCCCGGTACAAAGGAAAAGCCAAGCAGGCTGCTTTAATCACTATCGTCCAATGACTCTGATATCCAATATTATGAAATGCATCAAATGGTTAGTCATGGCATGAATCAATTCCGGCTTCCCAGATTACCTGGATACACTACAGTTCCCCAGCTCCACAACAGACCCACAGACACCATTTCCCTGGCCCTGCAATCAACCCTGAAACACAGACTCATGTTTATCGACTACAGCTCAGCCTTTCACTCCTTTATTCCTATGAAACCCATGTTCAAAGTCTGTGGCCTAGGATTCGGCTCCTGTTTCTGCAATTGGATCCTGAAGTCCCTAACCCACAAAGTGCAATAAATAAGGTTAACAGCACCTCTTCCACAATCATTCTCTCCACAAGGCTGTGTCCTCAGCCCCTTACTATACTCCTTATACGCCGATGACTGTGCGGCCAAAGTCCCCTCCAATTCAATTTCCAAGATTTTGGAAAAATCACGACATGACACCACGTAGTGGGTCGGGTATCAAACAACGATGAGACTGAAACCAGGGAAGATACAGAGAATTTGGCGAATTAGTATGACCACAGTAATATCTGCCTTAAATTTCAGCAAAGCAAAGGAAATACTCATCGACTTCAGGAAGCAGAGCCCAGTACCTGTCCCTGTCTACAACAATGGGATAAAGTTGAAATGTTCAACAGCTTCAAGTTTTTTGGGGTAAAATCACCAACAACCTGACCTGCTCCCTCCGTGATGACCCTGTAGTTAAAAATCCCTCCAATGGCTCAACTTTCTCAAAGGAGTCAAAATATTTGGAATGTCAGCTATGATTCTCCCCAATTTGTAAAAATGCAGAGTAGATACCATCCTTTCTGGTTGTTTCACAGTTTGGTATTTCTCCTGCTCTGTCCAAGACTGCATGAAAATTCAAAGCTTTGTGAATGAAGCCCAGTCCATCACTAAACCATCCTCCCACCAATTGACACTGTCTATACTTCCTGCTGCCTTGGAAAAGCAGCCAGCCTAATTGAGTACCCCATGCACGGCAGATATAAACTCTTCCACCTTGTTCCATTGCAAAAATAAGAGACCAAGTCTGAGGACATGCACCAACCGACTCGTAGAATCATAGAAACATGACAACGCAGAAGGACGCCGTTCGACCCATCAAATCTGCACTGACAACAATCCCTGCCAGCCCCTATCCCTGAAGTCATGCATACATACCCTGCTAATCCTTCGAACATATACATCCCGGGACCCGAATGGGCAGTTTAACATCACCAGTCAAACAAACCTGCACATCTTTGGACTGTGGATAGAAACTGGAGCATCTGGAGGAAACCCATGCAGACACTGTGAGAATGTGCAACTTCCACACAGCCAGTGATCCAAGCTGGGAATCGATTTCAGGTCCCTGTGAGACAGCAGTGCTAACCATTGTACTACCCTGCTTATGACTCAAGAACAGCTTCTTGCTGCCAGCAGACATTTGAATGGACCTACATGGCATTAAGTTGATCTTTTCCTGCACCCTAGCTATGACTGCAACATTACATTCTGCACTCTCTTCTTCTCGATGTATGGTATGCTTTGTGTATATAGCACTTGGGAAACAATACTTTTCACTGTATGCTAATACATCTGACAGTAATAAGTCAAATCAAATCACATCAAATCAGGCTTTCACATCTCAAGCTGGAACATCAGCACAATGTGTCCTGGCCTTCCCAATGACCTTATGCAGGTTGGTGGTACACACGGGACTGCTGTGATCCAGAATGAATTTACAAGGCTCAATGTGGACATTGGGGAGCTGTGAGAAACCGGACTTGTTCAAAGTGGATCCTTTCCAGAGAAACATCACACATTCTTGTAACAGGAGAAATCCCAACAGGCAATACAAAGAGCAACACAGCACAGGAAACAGGCCCTTCAGCCCAACGAGCCCGCGCCGCCATTTTAACATTGAGTCCCCTCTCCACCCATGATCCTTATCTATGCTTATGGCATTCCACATTGAGGGAAGACTAATTTAGGGACAATTTGTTACACCAATCAGCCTAAGAGCACATCTTTGGGGTGTCGGAGGAAACCGGAGCACCCGGAGAAAACCCACGCAAGCACGGGGAGAATGCGCAAACTCCCACAGACACCGGCCCAAATCCATGTGTCTGCACAGCAAACAGTGATAGTCACTGAGCTGTCGTCTTGCCCAGTATCTGGTCCAGTTTAAGCGAACACTAACGACGTGAAGTACTAGGCTATTCTCAAAACAACAAAGAGCAGCCCTCATACAACCCATCGCGTGTATGCCCCTCGTTGGACAACAAGGTGGACCGAAGCACCTGTAGATTAAAAGAGAAAAACATCAGTATCATCCACATCCTTATACACACATTCAAGGGAATCCCCAAGTGAAACAAATGAGCCAGAAAATATGTTGGAAGGTCCATAGGAATCAATTGATTCCCAGGGACATCCCAAGGCTCCTGAACCTTATTTAAAACAGTCTCCTGTATCCCTCCATCTCCATCCCGCTCATGTGCCTGTCTAAGTAACTCTTAAACAACTCCAGCGTGCCTGCCTCCACCACCTTGCTTGGCAGAGCATTCCATACCCCGACTACCCTCTGTGTGAAAAACCTCCCTCTAACATCTGAATTATACCTAGCCCCCCACCTCCCCCCTTTACCATAAGCCCGTGGCCCCTCATAATGTGTGTTTCCAACCTAGGAAAAAACTTACCTCTGTTTACTCTATCTATACCCCTCATAATCTTATATACCTCTATTAGATCCCCCCTCAGTCGCCGTCTTTCAAGGGAAAAGACCCCCAATTTGCTCAATCTTTCCTCATACGCCAGTCCTTCCATACCAGGCAGCATCCTGATAAACCTCCTCTGCACTGTCTCCAGGGTCTCCACATCTTTCCGGTAGTAAGGCGACCAGAACTGGACGCAGTACTCCAAATGCGGTCTAACCAACATTCTATACATTGGTTAGGCTGCATTTGGAGTACAGCGTCTCGCTCTGGTCGCCTTACTACAGGAAAGATGTGTATGTGAGAATGGAGCTGGTTTCAAAGCTTCACTGGTGATTATGGAATCTCGGGATTGAACTGGTGTTCCTGATGTTGTGAGGTAGCAGTGCTAACCACTGTGCCATACTGACATCCTACAAGATGTCCTGGAGGCATCCAAGCCCAGGACACCATCATCATCATATCCGTGGTAGGGAAATGATTGGAAAAAAAATCTGAGGGACAGAGTTAATCTCCACTTCGAGAGGTAAGGATTTATGAACAATAGTCAGCATGGCTTTATCAGGGGAAATCGTGTCTAACAATTTGCTGGAACATATTGAGGAGGTGACTTGATGAATAGATGAGGGAAGTGCAGCTGATGTCGTATATAGAACATAGAACATAGAACATAGAACATAGAACATTACAGCACAGAACAGGCCCTTTGGCCCACGATGTTGCGCCGACCAGTTAAAAAACAATGACCCTCTAACCTAAACCAATCCCTTTTCATCCATAAACCTATCCACGGATCTCTTAAACGCCCCCAAACTAGGCGCATTTACAACTGCAACAGGCAGGGCATTCCAATCCCTCACCACCCTCTGGGTAAAGAACCTACTCCTGACATCCGTCCTATAACTACCCCCCCTTAATTTAAAGCCATGCCCCCTCGTGCTAGCTTTCTCCATCCGAGGAAAAAGGCTATCACTGTCCACCCTATCTAAACCTCTAATCATCTTATATGTTTCAATAAGGGCCCCTCTTAGCCGCCTTCTTTCTAGCGAAAACAACCTCAAATCCCTCAGTCTCTCCTCATAGGACCTCCCCTCCATACCAGGCAACATCCTGGTAAACCTCCTCTGCACCCTCTCCAAAGCCTCCACATCCTTCCTGTAATGTGGGGACAAGAACTGCACACAATACTCCAAGTGCGGCCGCACCAGAGTTGTGTACAGTTGCAACATGACGCTGCGACTCCTAAATTCAATCCCCCTACCAATAAACGCCAAGACACCGTATGCCTTCTTAACAACCTTATCTACTTGATTCCCAACTTTCAGGGATCTATGTACACATACACCTAGATCCCTCTGTTCATCCACACTATTCAAAGTCCTCCCGTTAGCCCTATACTCAACACATCTGTTATTCCTGCCAAAGAGAATTACCTCACACTTCTCCGCATTAAACTCCATCCGCCACCTCTCGGCCCAGCTCTGCAACCTGTCTAAGTCTTCCTGCAAACTATGACACCCTTCCTCACAATCTACCACACCTCCGACTTTGGTGTCATCAGCAAATTTACTAATCCACCCAACTATACCCTCATCCAGATCATTAATAAAAATTACAAACAGCAGTGGCCCCAAAACAGATCCCTGAGGCACACCACTCGTAACCGAACTCCATGTCAAATATTTACCATCAACCACCACCCTCATTGACTACATTGACTTCAGAAAATATTTGGACAAATTCCACACGGGAGATTGAACAAGAAAGTAATAGCTGATGGGATCCAGGGCAATTTGGTAAATTGCATTCAAAATTGGCTGATTGGTAGGAGGATAGGTTGATGGTTGAATGTTGCTTTTGTGACTGCAAGCCAGTGTCCAGTGGGGTTCCACAGTGATCGATACTCAGTCCCTTGCTGTTTGTGGTGCACATAAATCGTCCAGACAGGAATGTGTGAGGTATGATCAGTAAGTTCGCAAATGATACAAAAATTGGTGATGTGGTAAATATTGAGGAGGAAAGCCTTAGATTACAGGAATCATAGAATCCTACAGTGCAGAAGGAGAGCAGTCGGCCCATCGAGTCAGCTCCGACCACAATATCCTCAGGCCCTATCCCTCCTACCCCATGCATTTACCCGAGCGAGTCTCTCTGTCACTAAGGGCTATTTACCCTGGTCAATCCACCTAACCCACATGTATTCGGAATGTGGGAGAAAACTGGAGCACCCGAAGGAAACTCACGCAGACACGGGGAAAATGTTCAAACTCCACACAGGCAGTGAGCCAAGCCATGAATCAAACACGTGTCCTTGGTGCTGTGGAGCAGCAGTGATACCTAGGGTACCACTGTGTCGAGGAAACAGACAGGTTGGTCAGATGGACAAATGGAATTTAAACCTGAAAAATGTGAGGCTATGCATTTGGGATGACTACCAGGGCAAGGAAATGCACAATGAACAGGAGAATGTGAGGAAGTGAAAAGGACCAGAATTAATTCAGGGGGCATATATGCGGACCCCTAAAAGCAGCAAGACATGTGGATGAGGTGGTTAAGACAACATGTGGGATACTTGACTTTAGCACCGCAGCATAGAATATAAGAGCTGGGAGGTTATGATGGAACTGTATAAGAGTACTGTGTGCAGCTCTAGTCATCGCACTACAGGAAGGAGACGGTAGAGAGGAGATTAACCAGGATGCTACCTGACCTGGAGAGTTTCAGCAATGCAGAGAGGCTGGTTAGACTTGGTTTCTTACCTTAGAGCAGAGAGGGCTGGAAGGGGATCGGGTGTAGTTGGTTGTGGTGGGGAATGTTTTCAGGTATTTACAAGATTATGTGACACATAGAGAGAGGAAGAAACTTCTTCCCTTTAGGAGAGGTGTCAATACCCAGAGGGGCGTGGATTTAAGGTAAAAGCCAGATTGTTGTGTGGATTTGAGGAAAAATGTTTCCATGCACAGGGTGCTGAGATCTGCAGCTCAGGGCCTGAAAGGATGTAGAAGCAGGAACAACCACAAGAGACATTTAGATCAGCAATTCAAACACCAGAGCAGACAAGGCTGTGGATCGAGTGCTGGAAAATGGGATTCCATTGGATAGGTGTTTGATCACCAGTTCAGGACTAATGGGCCAAAGGGCCTCATTTTGTGCTGTTAAAACTCAATAACTGTTAGACCACCCTCAGCAGTGGCCCCATCACTTGCAGCTCTCACAGCGCTGGCTGGGATACCTATGTGGTTACAAATGTGCAATTGCAGCCAGCAGTGAGCTGCCTGGTCTGAGAGAGACATCTGTCAGCCCTCTGCTGCTGCAGCTAGCTTCAACGCAGTACCTGCCCCCAGATAGTCCGGGGACCGCAGCTCTTTGCGAGGAGCCACCAACCGGATATAGACCCAGCCTCCTCCCTAACACGTGGACCAATCACCCCCTTCCCCCACACCAATTACATGCTGACAAACAGCAAAACCCCCTCCCTACCCCACTGTGCATGCAGAGAGGCAGCGAGGCCCTCTTCCTCAGCACTCATTGCGTGCAGAGTAGCTGTAGGACACCTCCCCCAAAACCCACGTGCACAGTTGCAGGGGGACTCTCTATCCCCAACGACCATGTGAGATATACTCCAAGTACTGAAGTCCATATTAGATTGGTTCCACTGGTCGGCGCAACATCGAGGGCCAAAGGGCCTGTACTGTTCTATGTTTACTTTGTAAACATTGTGCATTCAAATACAACACCCTCAGTCCTACTTTAACCACCCCCTTTCTCAGTGTTCTCCCTTTATCTGATGTGCAGTTTATGGATCATTACAATATCCTGGTGTTGTACGGAAGACATACCTGTTGTAGGGGTTGTGGTGATTGTTGAAATGCCAACAGACAGAAGCATTTCAGAAAAATCAATTGTCTGAGACTGTCATGTGGACAAGTTCATGGAAGGATTAGATCAAGTGCGTGTGAAAATGAGGTCTTTTCCCGGTCAGCTGGCGACAGAGTCTAGTCAGCACAAGGATGATGCTAAATGGAACTTGGTGAAAGTTAGTAAATGAAAAGCACAGTTTGGGATGAGCTTTAACTCTGCAGCTTTGTAATTTGGAGGTTAGTCAGCAGAAAACTGGAATATTTTGGTCGGGATATGTGACAGCTGGAGTGAGGCAAAGGATGATTCTAATGGTGACAGTAGACAGGAATCATGGTGTAGTGGATAGCACAGAAACAGGTTGATTCACCAGGCTGATTCTGGGGATGGTGGGATTGATGTATGAGGGGAGATTGATTAAGTTAGGATTATTTTCGCCGGAGTTCAGATGCATGAGTTGGGGTTTCAAAGAGACTTATTATATTATAACAGGACTGGACAGGGTAGATGTAAGGAGGATAATCCCAATGGTGGGAAAATCCAGAACCAAGTGTCACAGTCTGAGGATTCAGGGTTGACCATTTGGGACGGAGTTGAGGAGACATGAACCTGTGGAATTCATTGCTGCAGGAAATAGTTGATGTCAAAATATTGAATGTATTCAAGAGTTGGCTGGATAGAGCACTTGGGGCGAATGGGATCAAAGGTTATGGGGAAAGAGTTGGACAATCAGTCATGATTGTAATGAATGGCAGAGCAGGCTCGAAGGGGCTGATTGGCCTCCTCCAGCTCTTATTTTTTATATTTCTATGTTTCTATAATGTCCTAATTAAACAAAGGAAAGCTACTGTCCTTACTCTGACCCTGAAAAACCTCCCCCACACATTCTCCCTCTCACCTTGAACCTGTGTCAACTCGTAATTGAGACTTCCACCTGGGGAAAATAAAACCTCTGGCTTTCCACTCTGGCTTTTCCTCTCCTCATTTTGCAGACCTCTCTCAGATCTCCCCTCAGCCACTGTATTTCCAGTGAAAACAATTCTTGTTTATCCAGCCTCTCCTCATACACAACACCCTCAATATATTTTTATATTCATTCATTGGACATGGGCGTTGCTGGGTGGTCAGAATTTTAAATTGCCCATTTGCAGCTGCCCTTGAGAAGGTGATATTGAGCCAGCTTCTTGTGCAGGCGAGGTTTTTCAGGATCTTGAATCGCTGCAGTCCATGTGCTGTGAGTTAACCCAAAATGCCCTATAGGAGTGATTTTCAGTATTTTAACACAGCGACTGTGAAGGACCCTGCAATATATTTCCAAACCAGGATGTTGAGTGGCTTGGAGGGGAGTTTGCAGGTGGTAATGTCATCATTTATCTCCTGCCCTTCTAGGCAGAAGTGCTCTTGGGCTTGGAAAGTGCTGTCTAAGGATTTTGGGTGAATTGCTGCAGTGCATCTGGTAGATAGTACACACTACTGCGACTGAGCATTGGTGATGGAGGGAGTGAATGTTTGTGGATGTTGTGCCAATCAAGTGGACAGCTTTGTTCTGGATAGTGTCAAGCCTCTTGACTGTTGTTGGAGCTGCACCCATCCAGACAAGTGGGGAGTATTCCATCAGACTCCTGACTTGGGCCTTGTAGATGGTGGACGGGTTTTTGGAGGCAGGAGGTGAGTTACTGGCCGCAGTATTCCTTGCCCCTGACCTGCTTTTTCTCCACTGTGTTTATGTGGTGAGACCAGTTGAGCTTCTAGTTAATAGCAGCATCCTTGTGAACCTTCTTTGCGCTGACTCCAAAGCTTACTGTTCCTTCAAATAGTGTGGTGAACAACATTGCACACGATACCTGAAATGCGGCCTAACCAAGGTTTTATACGGCTGCATGGGATATGGGGTGAGTAATCAGCTCAAGGTCAAAGTGTTAATGGAGGGTGTAACCAGTGTGGATCAGCTTCAGGTACAGGAATGGAGTAAACTGATAGGGAGCAGTGATTAACTGTGAAACTGAAGCCAATGGATTCTATGCTCCCAAAACTGAAATAAGGAGAGTAATACAATAAAACATAGATGACAAATAGAATACGTGGCCTTGGAGGGAGTACAGAGAAGGTTCACCAGGCTGATACCGGAGATGAGGGGGTTAGCTTATGAAGAGAGATTGAATAGACTGGGTCTGTACTCGTTGGAGTTTAGAAGGTTGAGGGGGGATCTTATAGAGACTTACAAGATAATGAAGGGGTTAGATAAGATAGAGGTAGAGAAATTCTTTCTGCTTAGACAGGAAAACAGAACTAAAGGGCACAGCCTCAAAATAAGGGGGGGCAGTTTAGATCAGAGTTGAGGAGGAACTTCTTCACTCAAAGGGTGGTGAATCTCTGAAATTCACTGCCCATTGAAGTGGTGGAGGCTGCCTCGCTAAATATATTTAAGTCACGGGTAGATAGATTTCTGATAGACAAGGGAATTAAGGGTTATGGGGAGAGGGCGGGAAAGTGAAACTGATCCACTTCAGATCAGCCATGATCTTATTGAATGGCGGGGCAGGCTCGAGGGGCTAGATGGCCTACTCCTGCTCCTATTTCTTATGTTCTTATATTCTTATAAGTGGAAACAGAGACTTACCAGGAACACCAACAATAGCCAGGATTGGATAGTAAACCCCTTGAATAACCCAGAGCACAAATTGGATGCGAATTGCTAAAGGAAATGAACCAAACCAATCTTGAGAAAGAAAGAACAGACCCTGAACGAAATTCCTGTCCGGTGTCAGATCATTCCAATCGATAGTTCCCAGATTCTGATCCATTGTTGGAATCTCTCCTCTCACTCCCTCTCTGTCCACAGCCGCTGATCTCTGTTAGTGTTGGAGTTGTTGCTCCTGCTGACTCAATGGGACAACACATTGAACAAAATCCCTTATTAATGGAAGAGGAAAAACCCTTCAGGCACACTAACTGGATCCATGGAGACTCACATCAATTCCAGTCACGAAACAAACAGCTTCAATTAACCCCCTTCAATCCAACACTTTTCATATCACAGTGGAATAGAACATGTACCCAACCTGGATAAGGGTGGAGGTTCACTGAGAGCAGGACAAGTGGAAATAGTGGAGACACTGGCCACAAACTTTCAATCTTCCCATTTAGAATATAGAACATTACAGCACAGTACAGGCCCTTCGGCCCTCAATGTTGTGCTGAGCTATGTCCAATCCCAAGATCAAGCTATCCCACTCCCTATAATTCTGGTGTGCTGTACAATCTGAGGCTTCAGAAAGAACAATCTTGCAGTGTTAGGTGCAGTACAGTCTCAGAAATAGGCTTCAGATAGAACTATTTCTCAGTGTTACATACAGTACAATCTGAGGCTTCAGAGAGAAATCTCTTCAGTGTTATGAACAGTGCATTCTGAGGCTTCAGCTAGAGTTATCTTCTGAGAAAGTTGATGCATTGGTGGATTTTCTTAATTATAGTGTCAGCACGGACGGACCAGTTTCCATTAGTAGATCAGATAGAACTGTCTCTCAGCGTTATGTACAGTACAATCTGAGGCTTCAGATGGAATTATCCCTGTGTTAATTACAGTACAATCTGAGCAAGAGGCTTCAGAAAGAACTATACCTCAATGTTATGCACAGTGCAGACTAATCCTTCAGATGGAAATATTTCTCAGTGTCATATGCAGAACAATCTGATCAAGAGGCTTCACATCAAACTTTCTCAACATTTTCTATATTGAGCTTGTAAGGAGATAAGGGTGAGTTGCAAAGAGTGTGGGACAAAGTAATGGGATGCCGGAACAGACAAGCAACACCTTGAGGAGAGTGTGAGAACAGGAAAGTGGGACACTTGGACAGACAGACAGCACCTTGAGAAGAGTGTGAGAGGGGGACATTGGGACACCGGGACTGACAGTCAGCACCTTGAGGAGAGTTTGTGAGGAGGACACTGGGACATGGGAAAGATAAGCAGCACCTTGAGGAGACTGCGAGAGAGGGACAGTGGGACACTTGGACAGACAGACAGCACCTCGAGAAGAGTGTGAGAGGGAGATACGCTGGGGAGAGAGGGGGATACACACGGGAAAAGAAGCCAAGGAAGACAGATGAGGTGAGTAAGTGGGAGATACAATCTTAATGAGAGAGAGAGGGAGGTAGGCATATGGGCAGAGAGAGTGAGAAACACAGAGATAGCGATGCATTGAGGGAGAGACTTTGATGGGGCAAGAGAGATAGAGGTGAGGTCAGAAAGAGAGAAGGGGTGAGAGGTGGAGAGAGCAGAATCTATGACATGAAATGGCCTGTGAGAAGTGAGGGGAGGGGAGAGAGAGAGGAAGCGAATGGGAGTGTGAGTTTGTGAGAGGAACATGTGAGGGAGGGAGTGAATGTTACAAAGGAATAGTATGAAAGAATGCATGAGAAATACGAGTGTGCAAGTGTGTGAGTTTGCATGTGTGTTTTTGTGTGTGTGTGTCAGTGCATGTAATATATCAAAGAGAGGGAGTGTGACAAAGTGAACTAGAGTGTGAGAGTGTGTGATTGTGATACAGAAAGAGACAGAGCACTTGTGGAAGTTTAAAACGGTGAGAGTGCTCGATAGTGTCTGTGTATGTGGGTCTTTTTATTATGAAAGATTGAAGATTAGTGTGTGCCTATATGTTAGTGTGTATATGATAGTGTGTGTGAGAGAGACAGAGTGACTGCGTGTGAATGAGAGAATGTGAGTGTGTATTTGTGTGAGAGGGCTTGTGTTTGGGACAGTTACATCTGTATGAATCCCTGACTGTGCATTTGTGTGTGTAATTTTGTGTGTGCACAAATGGGCGTGCGAAAGTGCACGAGTGTGCACGGTAGAGTATGCAAGAGTGTGCAAGATATGTGAGAGTGGGTGACAGTGTGCGCGTCTGTGTGTGAATCTGTGTGTCTGATAGAGGGCGAGAGAGATCAAGACTCTGTGTGGGGCTTACTGTGTGTGTGTTTGTGTGTGACAGACCGAGGGAGAGAGACGATGGGCCCGGTTTTACCATTGCGTCGCGTTTTCTGGCGCGAAAACGAGGTAAAGTCGAGTGTGAGACCATTAGCGTAATTCGTGCCTGCATCTGCACAGGTGGCCACCTTACCAAGGCCGCAATCCGATTCACGCCCAAAACAGGCGCAACGGCGATTTAAATATATTTGCATGCATTTAAATTGAATTAATGAACTGCCAGCCCAACTTTAATCAGCATTTCCTCTTTGCCACCGCGTTTACCAATCTGAGATTGGGCCGAAATGGACACGCTGAATAAAAGTCTGAATCGGGCCCTTCATCAGTGAGGGTTGGTAAGGAGGTAAGTTCATGGCATCAAAGAATGGTTTGATCGAGCAGACGCAGCACGGATTCATTAAGGGGCAGTCGTGTTTGATCAATTTATTGGAATTCTATGAGGATGTGACTGGTGCGGTAGACAGAGGGGAACCGGTGGATGTGGTGTTTTTTAGATTTTCAAAAGGCATTCGATAAGGTGCCTCATAAAAGGTTGCTACTGAAGGTTAGGGTGCATGGAGTTGGGGGTAAGGTGTTAGCGTGGATAGAGGATTGGTTGTCTAATAGGAAGCAGAGAGTTGGTATCAGTGGGTGCTATTCGGATTGGTGGTTGGTGACGAGTGGAGTGCCGCAGGTATCGGTGCTGGGGCCTCAGCTATTTACCATTTATATAGATGATCTGGAGGAGGGGGCTGAGTGTAGGGTGTCAAAATTTGCTGATGACACGAAGATGAGTGGAAAAGCAAATTGTGTGGAGGGTGTGGAAAGTCTAGAGGGATCTGGGTAGGCTGAGCGAGTGGGCGAGGACCTGGCAGATGAAGTATAATGTTAGCAAGTGTGAGGTTATCCACTTTGGCAGAAATAATAGTAGGAGGGATTACTATTTAAAGTGTGAAAAGCTGCAGCATGCTACGGTGCAGAGGGACCTGGGGGTCCTTATGCATGAGTAGCAAAAGCCCAGCTTGCAGGTGCAGCAGGTGGTCAGGAAGGCGAATGGGATGCTGGCCTTTATAGCGAGGGGGATAGAATATAAAAGTAGGGAGGTCTTGCTGCAACTGTACAGGGCACTGGTGAGGCCGCAGCTGGAGTACTGTGTGCAGTTTTGGTCGCCGCACTTGCGCAAGGATATTTTGGCCTTGGAGGGAGTGCAGAGGAGGTTCACTAGCTGATACCGGAGATGAGGGGGTTGGACTGTGAAGAGAGACTAAATAGACTGGGTTTGTACTCGTTAGAGTTTAGAAGGCTGAGGGGGGGTCTTGTAGAGACATATAAGATAATGAAAGGGATGGATAGGGTAGAGGTAGAGAGATTCTTCCCGCTTAGAAAGGATAGCAGGACTAGGGGGCACAGCCTCAAGATAAGGGGGGGGGGGGCTGTTTAGAACGGAGTTGAGGAGGAACTTCTTCACTCAAAGGGTGGTGAATCTCTGGAATTCTCTGCCCGTTGAAGTGGGGGAGCCTACCTCACTAAATATATTTAAGTCACAGGTTTTTGATAGGTAAGAGGATTAAGGGTTATGAGGAGAGAGCAGGAAAGTGGAACTGAGCCACTTCAGATCAGCCATGATCTTATTGAATGGCGGGGCAGGCTCGAGGGGCTAGATGGCCTACTCCTGCTCCTATTTTTTATGTTCTTATCCGACGGCTCTCTGCTACTCACGATGTCCTGTTTGTTGTGGCCATTTTGTATTTCTGATTGGTGGCGGCTCTGTGGGTGTGTGGGGATGGGGGGGTGCGGGGCTCTTGCTCTGCAGGGTCTCCGATGTTGTTCTTGCAACACGGACCTGGGTCTCAGCACTAACCTCAGGTCTTGCGGTGCTGCTGGGTCCTAGTGCACTAACCTCACCTCAGGCTGAAGGGTGTGCACAAAGCCCTTACAGCTAGTGCTGCTGCTGCCTCTGAACTTTACTAGGAGCTGTGACTGTGCAGAGCTTGTGGCTGGGAGACTGGGGGGGAATGGGGGGGTGCTGTGATTGAGGGAAGCATATGGCTAGGGGGATTGGGGGTTTATGGGAGGGCTGTGATTGTGTGGAGCATGTGGCTGAATACTGGGGGCATGGTGAGCTGTGATTATGTGGAGAATGTAACTGAGGGGGGTTGGGGGCTTGTGGGGGCTGCCACCATTTTAACATTACCAGCCCCCCCTCCACCCATGACCCTTATCTATGTTTATGGCCATCCACATTGAGGGAAAACTAATTTAGGGACCATTTATTACCTCCATTCAGCCTAAAAGCACATCTTTGGGGTGTGGGAGGAAACCGGAGCACCCGGAGAAAACCCACGCAAGCACGGGGAGAATGCGCAAACTCCCACAGACACCGGCCCAAATCCATGTGTCTGCACAGCAATCAGTGATAGTCACTGAGCTGTCGTCTTGCCCAGTATCTTGTCCAGTTTAGGCACACACTAACGACATGAAGCACTTGGCCAATCTCGAACATCCAAGAGCAGCCCCAATACGACCCATCGCGTGTATGCCCCTCGTTGGACAACAAGGCGGACCGACTTAAAACCTGTGGATGAAAAGAGAAAAACATTAGTCTCATTCCACATCCTTATACATTACCAGGGACGCCCCAATGCTAATGACCCTTATTTAAAACAATCTCTTATATCCTCCCATCTCCAACCCATCCATGTGCCTGTCTAAGTTACTCTTAAAGGACTCTAACGTGTTTGCCCCCACCACCTTACTTGGCAGAGCATTCCATACCCCCTCTACCCTCTGTGTGAAAAACCTCCCTCTAATATCCGTGTTATACCGCTCCTCACTCACCTTAAGTCCATGGCCCTTCGTACTGTGTGTCTCTATCATAGGAAATAGCTTACCTCTGTTCACTCTATCTATACCCTCCATAATCTTATATACCTCTATTAGATCCCCCCTCAGTCGCCGTCTTTCAAGGGAAAAGAGCCCCAATTTCTTCAATCTTTCCTCATACCCCAGTCCTTCCATACCAGGCAACATCCTGGTAAACCTCCTCTGCACTCTCTCCAGAGTCTCCACGTCCTTCCGGTAGTAAGGTGACCAAAACTGGACGCAGTACTCCAAATGCGGCCTAACCAACGTTCTGTACAACTGCAACATTAGACTCCAGCTCTTATATTCTATACCCCTTCCTATAAAGGCTAACATACCATAGGCTAGGATGTGCTCGGAGCGAGCAGTGCTGCATGACTTCCACGTTTGTTCATCTCCAACCCCCACCCCCACCTCGTCCTCTTCCCTTTCAGAGTGATGAGATGGCTTTTGCAATGCAGCCTATTGAACTTACTGTCCTGTTGGTTGCTGCTGGAGCTGAGGAGGAGGAGCTGGAGGAAGAACTGTGTGCCAGGGAGGCCCGGGTCTTACCACTTGCAGGAATCGAGGTAAGCAACAACCAGAGGCAGGGAGTGGCTTCCATTAACCCAGAGCAGGGACACAGGCGAGGGGGGGGGAACGGAGACCTCAGCAGTTTCATGCACGAGTGTCGTTCAAGGAGATGTTGGACATCGTGTGCTGCCTGACATCTCTGACTCCGAGAGGAGACTGTGCAACACCTGTACAACCTATTGCAGCACCTGGGCCAGGGCGGTGGGGGGGGGCGGGGGGGGTGGGCACATCATCAAATTCAACCTAGAGCTGGCCCATCAGGAAAGCCCGGACTGCGGAGGACACAGCCACTGTGGGGGTGCCAAACGTGCAGCTGGTGGCTGACTGCATCCATGTCACCCTCAAGACCTGCAGAATCCACAAAGATTGGGTAATAGGAGGGGATTTCACTCCCTGAATATCCAATGTGTGTGTGACCACAATGTGACCATCATGCATGTCTGCACCAGACGTCCAGGCAATGTGCATTGACAGCTGCATTTTCAGGAGCTCAGACATCTCGGAGACATTAGAGGAGAAGCCCAAGCTGTGGGCGTGGCTCGTTGGTGATATGGGTTACCTGCTTTGGACATGGCCGATGATGCCTGTGTGGAGGACGTGACTGAGGTGGAGACCCACTATAATCAGACCCATAGCCACCTTCGTGACAGTAGACAGGGGCACTGGGCTCCTCAAGATGCGATTCTGGTGCCTGGAGCACTCCGGATGGGCCCGAGAATACAGCCCCCTTATCTCGTCCCGCATTGTGCCTTGCACAATCTGGCTCTGCAGAGAGGTCACCTGTTGGAGGAAGAGGAGGGTGTGGGAGGTGACCAGCATGAGGAGGAACAGGACAAAGAGAACATACAACATAGAAACTTAGAACATGGAAAAACTACAGCACAAATAGATAGGGTGGATTCTCGGAGGCTATTTCCCAGGGCTGAAATGGTCGCTACGAGAGGACACAGGTTTAAGGAGCTGGGAAGCAAGTACAGAGGAGATGTTAGGGGTAAGTTTTTCACTCAGAGGGTGGTGAGTGAGTGGAATCGGCTGCCGTTGGTGGTGGTACAGGGCACTGTATAGGGCATTGGTGAGGCCGCAGCTGGAGTACTGTGTGCAGTTTTGGGCGCCGTACTTACACAAGGATATTTTGGCCTTGGAGGGAGTGCAGAGGAGATTTACTAGGCTGATACCAGAGTTGAGGGGGTTGAACTATGAGGAGAGGCTGAATAAACTAGGCTAGACTAGACTAGAGTTTAGAAGAATTAGGGGAGATCTCATTGAGACGTAACAGATGATAAATGGGATGGATAGGATAGAGGTGGAGAGACTCTTCCCGCTCAGAAAGGACAGTAGGACTAGAGGGCACAGCCTCAAGATAAAGGGGGGTCGGTTTAGAACGGAGTTGAGGAGGAACTTCTTCACTCAAAGGGTGGTGACTCTCTGGAATTCTCTGCCCGTTGAAGTGGTAGAGGCTGCCTCGCTAAATATATTTAAGATGCGGGTTGACAGGTTTTTGATAGGCAAGGGGATTAAGGGTTATGGGGAGAGGGCGGGAATGTGGAACTGAGCAACGACAGATCAACCATGATCTTATTGAATGGCGGGGCAGGCTCGAGGGGCTAGATGGCCTACTCCTGCTCCTATTTCTTATGTTCTTATGTTCTTATGTGGTAGAGGCGAACTTGCTGGGGTCTTTTAAAAGACTTCTGGATGAGTATATGGGATCTAATGGCATTAGGAGTTACAGATAGTTCTATGGCCTGGTAGGTATAGATGTGATCGGTGCAACTTGTGGGCCGAAGGGCCTGTTTGTGCTGTAGTGTTCTATGTTCTATGTAAACAGGCCCTTCGGCCCACAAGTTGCGCCGAACGTATCTCTACCTACTAGGCTTACCTTTAACCCTCTATCTTACTAAGTTCCATGCGCTCATCCAGAAGTTTCTTAAAAGACCCTATCGAATCCACCTCCACCACCACTGACGGCAGCCGATTCCACTCACTCACCACCCTCTGGGTGAAAGACTTACCCCTGACATCTCCTCTGTACCTGCTCCCCTGCACCTTAAACCTGTGTCCTCTCGTAGCAACCATTCCAGCCCTGGGAAATAGCCTCCGAGAATCCACTCAATCAATACCTCTCAACATCATATAAACCTCTATCAGCTCACCTCTCATCCTTCATCTCTCCAAGGAGAAAAGACCCAGCTCCCTCAACCTAACTTCATAAGGCATGCCTCCCAATCCAGGCAACATCCTTGTAAATCTCCTCTGCACCCTCTCAATAGCTTCCACATCCTTCCTGTAGTGAGACGACCAGAACTGCGCACAGTACTCCAAGTGGGGTCTGACCAGGGTCTTATAAAGCTGCAGCATTACCTCCCGACTCCTAAACTCAATTCAAAGAACAAAAACAGCCCGGGAAACAGGCCCTTCGCCCCAACGAGCCCGCGCCACCATTTTAACATTACCAGCCCCCCTCCACCCATGACCCTTATCTATTGTTTTATGGCCATCCAGATTGAGGGAAACTGATTTAGGGACAATTTATTCCTGCCAATCAGCCTAACAGCACATCCCCGGGGTGTGGGAGGAAACCGGAGCACCCGGAGAAAACCCACGCAAGCACGGGGAGAATGCGCAAACTCCCACAGACACCGGCCCAAATCCATGTGTCTGCACAGCAAACAGTGATAGTCACTGAGCTGTCGTCTTGCCCAGTATCTGGTCCAGTTTAGGCACACACTAATGACATGAAGCACTTGACCAATCTCGAAGATCCAAGAGCAGCCCCAGTACGACCGATCGCGTGTCTGCCCCTCGCTGGACAACAAGGTGGACCGACTTAAAACCTGTGAATTAAAAGAGAAAAACATTAGTCTCATTCCACATCCTTATACATTACCAGGGATGTCCCAATGCTAATGAACCTTATTTAAAACAATCTCCTATATCCTCCCATCTCCAACCCACTCATGTGCCTGTCTAAGTTACTCTTAAAGGACTCTAGCGTGTTTGCCTCCACCACCTTACTTGGCAGAGCATTCCATACCCCCACTACCCTCTGTGTGAAAAACCTCCCTCTAATATCCGTGTTATACCGCTCCTCACTCACCTTAAGTCCATGGCCCCTCGTACTGTGTGTCTCTAACATAGGAAATAGTTTACCTCTGTTTACTCTATATATGCCCTTCGTAATCTTATATACCTCTATTAGATCCCCCCTCAGTCACCGTTTTTCAAGAGAAAACAGCCCCAATTTCTTCAATCTTTCCTCATACCCCAGTCCTTCCATACCAGGCAACATCCTGGTAAACCTCCTCTGCACTCTCTCCAGAGTCTCCACGTTGCAGGGTTGCAGGGGTGTAAAATAGACAGTATTACGGTTGATAAAGGGGATGTGCTGGAAATTCTTGAGGGGCTGAAAATAGATAAGTCCCCTGGTCCGGATGGGATCTACCCTAGGATTCTCTGGGAGGCTAGAGAGTTGATTGCAGAGCCTCTGGCTCAGATCTTCAGGTCGTCATTGGTCTCAGTCCCAGAGGATTGGAGGATAGCGAATGTTGTCCCATTGTTTAAGAAGGGGAACAAAGACTTTGCCGGGAATTATAGACCGGTGAGTCTTACTTCTGTTGTGGGCAAGGTTTTAGAAAAAATTATTAGGGATAGGATTTATAGTTATTTGGAGTGTAATGAATTGATTAGAAATAGTCAGCATGGTTTTGTAGCGGGAAGGTCGTGCCTTACTAACCTTATTGAGTTTTTTGAGAAGGTGACCAAAGAGGTGGATGGGGGCAAGGCAGTTGACGTGGTATACATGGATTTTAGTAAGGCGTTCGATAAGGTTCACCATGGTAGGCTTCTGCAGAAAATGCAGATGTATGGGATTGTGGGTAATCTAGGAAGTTGGATCAGGAATTGGCTATCAGATAGGAGACAGAGGGTGGTGGTGGATGGTAAATATTCATCATGGAGTACAGTTACGAGTGGTGTGCCTCAGGGATCTGTTTTGGGGCCACTGTTGTTTGTAATTTTTATTAATGATCTGGATGAGGGTATAGTTGGGTGGATTAGTAAATTTGCTGATGACACCAAAGTTGGAGGTGTGGTAGATTGTGAGGAAGGGTGTCATAGTCTGCAGGGAGACTTAGATAGGTTGCAGAGCTGGGCCGAGAGGTGGCGGATGGAATTTAATGCGGAGAAGTGTGAGGTAATTCACTTTGGTAGGAGCAACAGATGTGTCGAGTATAGGGCTAACGGGAGGACTTTGAATAGTGTGGATGAACAGAGGGATCTAGGTGTGTGTGTACATAGATCCCTGAAAGTTGGGAATCAAGTAGATAAGGTTGTTAAGAAGGCGTACGGTGTCTTGGCGTTTATTGGTAGGGGGATTGAATTTAGGAGTCGCAGTGTAATGTTGCAACTGTACACTACTCTAGTGCGGCCGCACTTGGAGTACTGTGTGCAGTTCTGTTCCCCGCATTACAAGAAGGATGTGGAGGCGTTGGAGAGGGTGCAGAGGAGGTTTACTAGGATGTTGCCTGGTATGGTGGGGAGGTCCTATGAGGAGAGACTGAGGGATTTAGGGTTGTTTTCGTTGGAAAGAAGGCGGCTAAGAGGGGATCTTATTGAAACATATAAGATGATTAGAGGTTTAGATAGGGTGGGTAGTGATAGCCTTTTTCCTCGGATGGAGAAAGCTAGCACGAGGGGGCATGGCTTTAAATTAAGGGGGGGTAGCTACAGGACAGATGTCAGGGGTAGGTTCTTTACCCAGCGGGTGGTGAGGGATTGGAATGCCCTGCCTGCTGCAGTTGTAAATGCGTCTAGTTTGGGGGCGTTTAAGAGATCTCTGGATAGGTTTATGGACGAAAAGGGATTGGTATAGGCTAGTGGGTCATTGTTTTTGTAACTGGTCGGCGCAACATCGTGGGCCGAAGGGCCTGTTCTGCGCTGTAATGTTCTATGTTCTATGTTCTATGTTCCGGTAGTAAGGTGACCAGAACTGGACGCAGTACTCTAAATGCGGCCGAACCAACGTTCTGTACAACTGCAAGATTAGACTCCAGCTCTTATATTCTATACCCCTTCCTATAAAGGCTAACATCCCATAGGCTTTCTTCACCACACTCTCCACTTGCACTGCCACCTTCAAAGACTTGTGCACTTGCATCCCCAGGTCTTGCTGCGTTTCTATACTCTTTATAGGCTTACCCTTTATCATATAACTCCCCCCTACATTATTCCGGCCAAAATGCATCACCTCACATTTATCCAGATTAAACGCCATTTGCCATGTTTCTGCCCATTATACCAGCCTATCAATATCCCGCTGTATTGCCAGACAGTGCTCCTCACTGCCCGCCAATCCAGCCATCTTGGTGTCATCTGCAAACTTGCTGATCACACCACCTACTCCCTCTTCCAAGTCATTTATATACACTACAAAGAGAAGAGGTCCCAGTACTGAGCCCTGCGGCACACCACTAGTGACAGACCTCCAGCTAGAAAAGGACCCCTCCACAACTACTCTCTGACTCCTCTTAGCAAGCCAGTTCTCAACCCATCCAGATACCTGGCCTCGTATCCCATGAGCCTTAATCTTTTCTACCAACCTCCCATGAGGGACTTTGTCAAACGCCTTACTGAAATCCATATAGACGACATCAACGGCTCGTCCTTCGTCGACCATTTTTGTCACCTCCTCAAAAAATTCTACCAGATTCGTAAGGCAAGACTTCCCCTTGACAAAGCCATGCTGCGTCTCCTTAATCAGATCGCAACGCTCTAAGTGCGCAGACATCCTATCCCTAAGAATCCTCTCCATCAACTTACCTACCACTGACGTTAAGCTCACCGGCCTATAGTTACCCAGGCTATCCCTCCTACCCTTTTTAAACAACAGTACCACGTTCGCTATTCTCCAGTCCTCTGGGACCTCACCTGTGTCCAAAGAAGAGACAAAGATTTGCGTCAGAGGCCCAGCAATCTCTTCTCTCGCCTCTCTAAGCAGCCTGAGATAAATGCCATCGGGCCCCGGAGATTTATCGGTTTTAATGCTACCTAAAAGCCCTAACACTTCTTCCCTCGTAATCGATAGTTCCTTCAATCGGTCTACCGCTCCCTCGATGACTGTACCAGACATCAAGCCCCTCTCCTTCGTGAATACCGACGCAAAGTATTCATTCAGGATCTCCCCCATTCCCTCGGACTCCAAGCACAATTCCCCACCTCTGTCCCTGAGAGGACCGATTTTACCCCTAGCCGCCCTTTTGTTCCTAACATAGGAGTAAAACGCCTTTGGATTTACCTTAACCCTACCTGCCAAAGCCATCTCATGCCCCTTTTTTGCCCTCCTAACTCCCCGTTTGAGATCCCTCCTACTCCCTCTGTATTCCTCCAACACTCTCTCCGTTCCCAGCTGCTTAGACCTGACATACGCCTCTCGTTTCTTCCTAACCAGGTCTTCTATATCTCTAGTAATCCACGGTTCCCTAATCCTACCTTTCCCATCCTTCCTCTAAACCGGCACATGCCTTTCCTGCACCCTTTGCAGTTTTCCCTTGAAAGACTCCCACATGCCTAACGTGGACTTGCCCTCCAACAGCCTATCCCAGTCTGTATCCCTAAGCTCCTGCCTAATCCGGCTGTATCTAGCCTTCCCCCAATTTAGCACCCTCCCCTTAGGACAGCACTCGTCCTTTTCCATTAGTATCCTAAAGTAGACGGAGTTGTGGTCACTATTAGCCACGTGTTCACCTACTGCAACCTCAACCACCTGACCCGGCTCATTGCCCAGAACTAAATCCAGTATAGCCCCCTCTCTAGTCGGGCTATCTACATACTGCTCCAAGCACCCTTCTAATACACACCTTACAAATTCCTCCCTGTCCGAACCCCCAGCTCTAGGCACCTTCCAATCCACCCCAGGGAAATTGAAATCTCCCACTATAACAACCCTGTTCTTCCTACACTTATCCAAAATGTCTCTACATATACCCTCTTCCACTGCCTGGGGGCTGTCGGGCGGTCTGTAGTACACCCTAGCATAGTAATCGCTCCCTTCCTATTCCTCAACTCCACCCACAGAGACTCAATTCCTAACCCTCCGCACCGCTGTGATCTGCTCCCTAACTAACAGCGCCACTCCCCCTCCTCTTTTCGACCCTCCCCTGTTGTGCCTAAAACACTAATACACAGGAATATTTAGCTGCCAGTCCTGCCCTTCCTTTAACCATGTCTCCGTCACTGCCACCACATCTAAATTCCTCGCGAACATTAAAGCCCTAAGTTCATCCGTCTTACCCGTCACACTCCTCGCATTAAAACAGATGCACCAAAGACCCTCAGGCCCACTCGGATCCTCCTTCTCCTGGGGGATTTTCCTCTCACCTAGACTTACCCTGTCACCCAACTCACTCCCAATCCCAGTGCCTACTGAGCTATCTGTCTCCTCCCCACCCCCCCTCCATATTAGTTTAAACCCTCCGAAACACTCCAGCTAACCTCCCAGCTAAAATATGTGTCCCCTTCCCATTTAAATGTTCCCCATCCCACTTGTACAGGTGCCCTTCCCTCACAAAGACTTCCCAATGGTCAACAAAACTAAAACCCTCTGTCCTGCACCAATCCCTCAGCCACACATTCAGCTGCAGGATCTCATTATTTTTATCCCTGCTATTACTGGGCACTGGCAGCAGCCCAGAGATCACCACCCTGGAGGCCCTGCACTTCAGCCTGGCCCCCAACTCCCTGAACTGCCTATGTATATCCCCCCTGCTCTTCCTTCCTACGTTCTTCTCTCCTATGTGTATAATTACATCAGCCTGGGTCCCTTGGCCCTTCAAAATTCCCTCTACCCTCTCCGACACATCCTGTACCCCTGCTCCAGGGAGGCAGACTACCATCCTGGAGTCCCGCTTTTGCCCACAGAACCACCTATCAATTCCTTTAACCCTCCCGTCCCCCACCACTATCTCACATCCAGCCCCCTTCCTTCCCTCTGAGGCATTCTGGTCTTCCTCTCTTGCCCTTTCTACTCCAGTTGTTGCCTTATCCCTGATATTTTGGGAGACTACCTCTGGGGTAGTCTTAGTACCATGACTCCTCTTCTTTTTCCCCTTCCTAACAGTAACCCACCCATCCCCCCACCCCAGGCTCTGGGATCTCCATGTGACCGTGGTTCCTATTCATTATTGCCTCATTCTCCCTGACTAAAAATAAATCTTCCAGACGCAGCTCTAATTGCCTAACTCGGGCCCTCAAACGCTGCAACTCCAGACATTTGGTGCAGATGTGGACTTTCGGGAGACGCGTTGTCGCCAGGAACTCCGACATATTGCACCTAACGCAGCTGACGCGTCTCCCCAAGGACCCTGCCATTTATTTGACCACCCTTAGAGTAATGGACACAGAAATGGAAAACAGGGAAAAATGGACCAGTAACTCACCTTGCCTAAGCCTGCTCTCGCCTAAGCCCTGTGAGCCAAAGCCCTTACAGCACTCACTCTGCACCCATCTCACTCCGCTGCCCACTGTCTACTGCAACCTTCTTTTTGTACTCCCGTGCTCCCTTCCCGACTGCCCCCATGCCTAGCTCCCGCTATGGAAAGCCAAAACAACCAAAAACCCCGCAAACTGGCAATACACTGAAGAAATAAAGTAAATCGCAAGTTCAAGACTCACCAGCCACCAGTACACTGCTCCAGAGAACAATTCCTGGATTGCTGAAGGCCAGTACACCAGACACCTTCTTAACTACATCCTCTACCTGCGAAGCCAGTTTATGAACCCGGACCCCAAGATCCTTCTGATTTTCCAACTGCTAAGACTCTTACCCTTAATGTTATATTCCTTCATCCCTTTTGACCTGTCAAAATGAACCACTGCACATTTATCTGGGTTGAAGTCCATCGGCCACTTCTCCGCCGAGCCTTTCATAAAGAATAAAGAACAAAACCAGCCCGGGAAACAGGCCCTTCGGCCCAACGAGCCCACGCCGCCATCTCAACACCACCAGTCCCCCTCTCCACCCATGACCCCTGTCTAATGTTTTATGGCCATCCAGATTGAGGGAAACTGATTTAGGGACAATTTATTCCTGCCAATCAGCCTAACAGCACATCCCCGGGGTGTGGGAGGAAACCGGAGCACCCGGAGAAAACCCACGCAAGCACGGGGAGAATGCGCAAACTCCCACAGACACCGGCCCAAATCCAAGTGTCTGCACAGCAATCAGCGATAGTCACTGAGCTGTCGTCTTGCCCAGTATCTTGTCCAGTTTAGGCACACACTAACGACATGAAGCACTAGGCCAATCTCGAACAACCAAGAGCAGCCCCAGTACGACCCATCGCGTGTATGTCCCTCGTTGGACACAAGGCGGACCGACTTAAAACCTGTGACTGAAAAGGAAAAATAACATTATTATTGTACCATATCCATTTACCTTACCAGGGATGCCCCAATGCTAATGACCCTTATTTAAAGCAATCTCCTATATCCACCCATCTCCAACTCAGTCATGTGCCTGTCTAAGTTACTCTTAAATGACTCTAGCGTGTTTGCCTCCACCACCTTACTTGACAGAACATTCCATACCCCCACTACCCTCTGTGTGAAAAACCTCCCTCTAATATCTGTGTTGTACCTCTCCCCCCTCACCTTAAGTCCATGGCCCCTTCTCCTACGTGTCTCTATTATAGGAAATAGCTTACCTCTGTCTACTCTATCTATACCCTTCATAATCTTATATACCTCTATTAGATCCCCCCTCAGTCGCCGTCTTTCAAGGGAAAAGAGCCCCAATTTCTTCAATCTTTCCTCATACCCCAGTCCTTCCATACCAGGCAACATCCTGGTAAACCTCCTCTGCACTCTCTCCAGAGTCTCTACGTCCTTCCGGTAGTAAGGCGACCAGAACTGGACGCAGTACTCTAAATGAGGCCTAACCAACGTTCTGTACAACTGCAACATTAGACTCCAGCTCTTATATTCTATACCCCTTCCTATAAAGGCTAACATACCATAGGCTTTCTTCACTACACTCTCCACTTGCACTGCCACCTCCAAAGACTTGTTCACTTGCACCCCCAGGTCTCGCTGCGTTTCTATACTCCTTACGGGCTTACCCTTTATCATATAACTTCCCCCTACATTATTCCGGCCAAAATGCATCACCTTACATTTATCCGGATTAAATTCCATTTGCCATGTATCTGCCCAATCAACCAGCCTATCAATATCTCGTTGCATCCTATCTATGTCACGCCGTAACTTCTGACATCCCTCTAAACTATCCACAACACCACCAACCTTCTTGTCATCGGCAAACTTACCAACCCATCCCTCCACTTCCTCCTCCAGGTCATTTATAAAAATTACAAAGAGCAAGAGTCCCAGAACAGATCCCTGGGGCACTCCACTGGTGACTGACCTCCATGCAGAAAAAGACCCATCCACAACCACTCTTTGCCTTCTGTGGGCAAGCCAGTTCTGAATCCACAAAGCAACGTCCACTTGGATCCCATTCCCCTTCACTTTCTCAATAAACCTTGCATGGGGAACCTTATCGAATGCCTTGCTGAAGTCCATATAAACCACATCTACTGCTCTTCCTTAGTCAATGTGTTTAGTCACATCTTCAAAAAACTCAACCAGTCTCATAAGGCATGATTTGCCTTTTGACAAAGCTGAGCTGATTGTTTTTGATCATACTATACTTCTCCAAATGTTCATAAGTCCTATCTCTCAGGAACTTTTCCATCAACTTACCAACCACTGAGGTTAGACTCACCAGTCGATAATTTCCTGGGCTATCTCTTCTCCCTTTCTTGAATGGAGGAACCACATCCACAATCCTCTAATCCTCCAGAACCTCTCCCGTCTCCATCGATGATGCAAAAATCATTGCCAGAGGCTCTGCAATCTCTTCCCTCACTTCCCACAATAACCTGGGGTACATCCCATCCGGTCCTGGCGACTTATCTAATTTGATGCTTTTCACATGTGCTTCTAAATGGTTAACTCTCCTCATAACTTTTCAGATGTAATGGAATGCCACCTTTCTCACACGGCAGAGCTCAAATCTCTGTCCGACCCCTACGTAATGTATTAAACTTGAAACAATTCACTTTGATTGGCTATACCCTATTACACCACATGAGGCTCTCGATCGCACAGTTACACCCTTTCTCTCTCTCTCTCTCTCTGTACCATACAGGGTCAGCCTGCTTGTCTCTTTTTAACCCTTCACTGGTGGGAGCTCACTGGCCTCTAATAAATCTGGCCATGTTTGATTTGGGTGCCTCCTGTTGTGGAAAATTTATCCGGTGAGTTCAAGTTCAAGGGGATGGACCATTAACTACACCTAATACCATAAATACCTTGTGGGATGATGATAATACCAAAATTTAACATTTGCACTCCAGAGCTGGAGTTTTCCCAGCAACACTAGGATCTGGTGTCTTTTCCCTGGTGTGAAGGATTTAAATCAATGGAGGTCGCAGACCTCCTCCTCAGTATCACCAGAGTAGGGAAGCATCGGCATGTCTGAGCAACTGGGAGGATCCTCCTGTTGTTTAACCTGATGGACTAGCCCAACCTGCCTACCAGCTAATGGCTTCATGGAGCCTAGCTGACTCCTTTTTCCAATTTGAAATTAATGTTTTCCATTTTAAACTAGCATTTTTCATCCAAATAGCTTTTTCCGCGGCAGTGCAATTTTCTATGTTCCATATGTGGCCTAGTGGCCAAATATCTTGACCCAATTTACGATCCAAAACAGCAGATAATCGATGTAATTCTGTTCCTGATCAGGACACTCAGAGAACACATAAAAAACAACGGAGAATTCCCCCTGCCTTGTCTAAAACTTGGCCCATGACGTCAGTAAACCGGCCCCTGGCAAAACGGTAAAAAAAAATTCCTGGTACAAAAATCAAATCACAGGGTCCCCAACCCAAAGCACCAGAATCAAATCTCTGGGTCCCTGATCCAAACAAAGAAAAATCACGGGGCCCCTGACCCAAACTCAAACATGTATAACCTTGATCCAGATCCACATGAGATCAAGGGGTCCCTGAACATAGGCTGACAACAACTGGGTCCCTGACCCTGACCACCACTCACAGTACAATTTAGATTCGAACACCGTCACCTCTCAGTGTCCTCTGTGAGGGACGAGGGGTCGTAACACCGATCCGAGAGAGAGAGAGAGACCAAGGTTAATCTTACCTTGTCCTGGTGTCTGTCTCTGCCCTCCGGATCGTGGCTCGGTCATTTCTTCAGTCCCCCACGGAATTCACCCAGGATATTGGCTTCTGCTGACGCAGCACCAAACTGCAGCAGGTGACAGTGCAGAGGGACCTGGGCGTCCTTGTGCATGAGTCGCAAAAACCCAGCTTGCAGGTGCAGCAGGTAGTCAGGAAGGCAAATGGGATGCTGGCCTTCATAGCGAGGGGGATTGAATATAAAAGTAGGGAGGTCTTGCTGCAGCTGTATAGGGCATTGGTGAGGCCGCAGCTGGAGTACTGTGTGCAGTTTTGGTCACCGCACTTACGCAAGGATATTTTGGCCTTGGAGGGAGTGCAGAGGAGGTTTACTAGGCTGATACCAGAGTTGAGGGGGTTGAGCTATGAGGAGAGGCTGAATAAACTAGGCTTGTACTCGTTAGAGTTTAGAAGAATGAGGGGAGATCTCATTGAGACGTATAAGATGATGAAGGTCCTATGAGGAGAGACTGAGGGATTTAGGGTTGTTTTCGTTGGAAAGAAGGCGGCTAAGAGGGGATCTTATTGAAACATATAAGATGATTAGAGGTTTAGATAGGGTGGATAGTGATAGCCTTTTTCCTCGGATGGAGAAAGCTAGCACGAGGGGGCATGGCTTTAAATTAAGGGGGGGTAGTTATAGGACGGATGTCAGGGGTAGGTTCTTTACCCAGCGGGTGGTGAGGGATTGGAATGCCCTGCCTGCTGCAGTTGTAAATGCGCCTAGTTTGGGGGCGTTTAAGAGATCTATGGATAGGTTTATGGACGAAAAGGGATTGGTATAGGCTAGTGGGTCATTGTTTTTGTAACTGGTCGGCGCAACATCGTGGGCCGAAGGGCCTGTTCTGCGCTGTAATGTTCTATGTTCTATGTTCTATGAATGGGATGGATAGGATAGAGGTGGAGAGACTCTTCCCACTCAGAAAGGACAGTAGGACTAGGGGGCACAGCCTCAAGATAAAGGGGGGGGCGGTTTAGAACGGAGTTGAGGAGGAACTTCTTCACTCAAAGGGTGGTGAATCTCTGGAATTCTCTGCCCGTTGAAGTGGTGGAGGCTGCCTCGCTAAATATTTTTAAGACGCGGGTTGATGGGTTTTTGATAAGAGAGGGGATTAAGGGTTATGGGGAGAGGGCGGGAATGTGGAACTGAGCCACGACAGATCAGCCGTGATCTTATTGAATGGCGGGGCAGGCTCGAAGGGCTAGATGGCCTACTCCTGCTCCTATTTCTTATGTTCTTATGTTGTACTGGAGAATTTCTTGTTTCCCGAGTTGCGATAATTAACTTAACAAAGTTTCCTTTTCTAAAAATCAGCTAGTTTTTCTTATCACAAAACTGCATGCAGTATATGGCTGAATCTTGGACACAGAGAGCAGTCCGCACAAACTGCTGACTCTATCTCAAGACTGCACCCATTACAAGGATCAATTCAATAATTATACATTTTCTTATCAGCTTACATGATTTTAGTAATACAAGCAGTGGATAAATGCGAGGTGATGCATTTTGGCCGGAATAATGTAGGGGGAAGTTATATGATAAAGGGTAAGCCCGTAAGGAGTATAGAAACGCAGCGAGACCTGGGGGTGCAAGTACACAAGTCTTTGAAGGTGGCAGTGCAAGTGGAGAGTGTGGTGAAGAAAGCCTATGGTATGTTAACCTTTATAGGAAGGGGTATAGAACATAAGAGCTGGAGTCTAATGTTGCAGTTGTATAGAACGTTGGTTAGGCCGCATTTGGAGTACTGCGTCCATTTCTGGTTGCCTTACTACCGGAAGGACGTAGAGACTCTGGAGAGAGTGCAGAGGAGGTTTACCAGGATGTTGCCTGGTATGGAAGGACTGGGTTATGAAGAAAGATTGAAGAAATTGGGGCTGTTTTCCCTTGAAAGACGGCGACTGAGGGGGGATCTAATAGAGGTATATAAGATTATGAAGATTATAGATAGAGTAGACAGAGGTAAGCTATTTCCTATGTTAGAGACACACAGTACGAGGGGCCATGGGCTTAAAGTGAGGGGGGAGAGGTATAACACAGATATTAGATGGAGGTTTTTCACACAGAGGGTAGTGGGGGTATGGGATGCTCTGCCAAGTAAGGTGGTGGAGGCTAGCACGCTAGAGTCCTTTAAGAGTAACTTAGACAGGCACATGAGTGGGTTGGAGATGGGAGGATATAGGAGATTGTTTTAAAAAAGGTTCATTAGCATTGGGGCATCCCTGGTAAGGTAAATGGATACGTTATGATAATAATGTTTTTTCTCTTTTCATTCACAGGTTTTAAGTCGGTCCGCCTTGTTGTCCAACGAGGGACGTACACGCGATGGGTCGTACTTGGGCTGCTCTTGGTTGTTTGAGATTGGCCTAGTGTTTCACGTCGTTAGTGTGTGCCTAAACTGGACCAGATACTGGGCAAGACGACAGCTCAGTGACTATCGCTGATTGCTGTGCAGACACATGGATTTGGGTTGGTGTCTGTGGGAGTTTGCGCATTCTCCCCGTGCTTGCGTGGGTTTTCTCCGGGTGCTCCGGTTTCCTCCCACACCCCGGGGATGTGCTGTTAGGCTGATTGGCAGGAATAAATTGTCCCTAAGTCAGTTTCCCTCAATCTGGATGGCCATAAAACATTAGACAGGGGTCGTGGGTGGAGTGGGGGACTGGTGGTGTTGAGATGGCGGCGTGGGCTCGTTGGGCCAAAGGGCCTGTTTCCCGGGCTGGTTTTGTTCTTTTGTTCTTTGGTACATTGAACAAAACAAATTCCATGTCTCCCTCATCCCCGACCTTGGCTCTGTGACTCCTTTACGCCTTGTTTTCTGTAATGAACAAATTCTGTGACTCACTCCTCCCCGACCTTACCTAATGTCTCGAATGTTATCTCACGGTATATGGAGTCAACCGTGCTCAGACAGGCTTCCCTGGTGTTAATCATGTCTCACCCAGGCTGTGCGAAGTCAGTCTTATCAAAACAGACTGAGGCCTTCTCTGGTTGTAGTCATTTCTTTGTTCAGAGTCAGTCAGTTTTACATGGGTCTGGCATTTTGAAAAGGTTTGGTCTGCTGTTCTTATTTCACACTAAATGCTTGACCATTTTTCCCATCAGGCCACTGCTTCATTTGTACACCATCACACAAGGACAAGAGTGGAAAAACTTCTTTTTCTTGACACCCAGGATCCAGCAAATGTCTGCTTCTGAAAATGGGCCACCTTTCATCAGCCAGGAATTTGTGCATTAGATGAAGTTGAACAGAGTTTGACACATCAGGACAGTGCAATTGTTGGTTCACTCTTGTCGTTTAGGGAATGAGACCTGCCGCCCTTATCTGGTCTGGCCAACATGTGACACCAGATTCATATCAATGTTGGCGGCTCTCAATGCCCTCAAAGAGCAACTTGGGACAGGCAATAAATGTTGGCTGGTCAGGGATGCCCATATCCTTCGAATGATTAAACTAACAGGTCTGTGACACTTGGTCCCTGTGTGGATGTGGGCGGGGGCTGCAAGGAGGATGAGCAACTTGGCACGGGGGTTCAGGGAGTCATTCAAGAGGGAGGAGAAAAGGGAACTGTAATTGTGAACGGGGATAGTTCATCAGGGTGTAAGGGATGGTAGTGTAATTTTTGAGTCAAACCATCTGGGGCGGAAACCATGACAGAGCCGTTAATGTAACCTAAGGGGTTAAACGCTAAGACCAGCAGATGATGAAACACATAGAAAAAGAAGAAAAAAAACATGAGACTGGCAGGCGCCCGGGGTCTTCAGCATAGCCTAAAAGAGATAGGAAAACAAACTAATTTACACCATATAAAATAAATGTGTTAGTAATTTACAGGACAATGATAAAGAGTTAGCTGAATTAATGAGAGGTAAAACGATTCAAGCCTTAAAGGGGGTGATTGGATTAGAGTTAATGGGATGTCAACAAGGGAGGAGCTCACTCGGTAAAGTGATTAGGAAGTGGTAACCAATGAAGAAAGGAGGGCTGTCCTATTGTTATCTAGAAAAATGTATATAAACTATGATTGTGTAAAGCAAGGTGTGTGTACCCATGGGACGGCACCCTTTCTTGCAAGATCGAATAAACCGACAGTTAGCTGAACTCATCCGTGTCTTTGATTCAAGGGGGGGATCATAAAAGTGAGTATCTGACCGTTTCTCACACTCCCTCGCCCCGTCTCTCCCTCCCTCGCCCCGTCTCTCCCTCCCACACCCCGTCTCTCCCTCCCTTCCCCCATCTGTCCCTCCCTCGCCCCGTCTCGCCCTCCCACACCCCGTCTCTCCCTCCCACACCCCGTCTCTCCCTCCCTTCCCCCATCTGTCCCTCCCACACCCCGTCTCTCCCTCCCTCGCCCCGTCTCTCCCTCCCTCGCCCCGTCTCTCCCTCCCACACCCCGTCTCTCCCTCCCTCGCCCCGTCTCTCCCTCCCACACCCCGTCTCTCCCTCCCACACCCCGTCTCTCCCTCCCTCGCCCCGTCTCTCCCTCCCACACCCCGTCTCTCCCTCCCTCGCCCCGTCTCTCCCTCCCTCGCCCCGTCTCTCCCTCCCTCGCCCCGTCTCTCCCTCCCTCGCCCCGTCTCTCCCTCCCTCGCCCCGTCTCTCCCTCCCTCGCCCCGTCTCTCCCTCCCTCGCCCCGTCTCTCCCTCCCTCGCCCCGTCTCTCCCTCCCTCGCCCCGTCTCTCCCTCCCTCGCCCCGTCTCTCCCTCCCTTCCCCCATCTGTCCCTCCCTCGCCCCGTCTCTCCCTCCCTCGCCCCGTCTCTCCCTCCCTTCCCCCATCTGTCCCTCCCTCGCCCCGTCTCTCCCTCCCTTCCCCCAT
The DNA here is from genome assembly GCF_965287045.1 of Carcharhinus amblyrhynchos. Classification (NCBI taxonomy): domain Eukaryota; kingdom Metazoa; phylum Chordata; class Chondrichthyes; order Carcharhiniformes; family Carcharhinidae; genus Carcharhinus; species Carcharhinus amblyrhynchos. The sequence continues at coordinate 346,021 of NW_027649894.1, forward strand.
CTGTCCCTCCCTCGCCCCGTCTCTCCCTCCCTGGTCCTTGGAAGAGGGAGTAGGTGGTGTAATCAGCAAATTTGCAGAAGACACCAAGATGGCTGGATTGGCGGGCAGTGAGGAGCAGTGTCTGGCAATACAGCGGGATATTGATAGGCTGGTTGATTGGGCAGATACACGGCAAATGGAGTTTAATCCGGATAAATGTGAGGTGATGCATTTTGGCCGGAGTAATGTAAGGGGGAGTTATACGATAAAGGGTAGACCTATACAGAGTATAGAAACGCAGTGAGACCTGGGGTGCAAGTGCACAAGTCCTTGAAGGTGGCAGTACAAGTGGAGAAGGCTGTGAAGAAAGCTTATATACCATAGGCTTTCTAGGAAGGAGTTTATAGCCTTATAAGAAGGAGTATAGAATATAAGATATAAGATTATAGCCTTTATAGGAAGGGGTATAGAATATAAGAGCTGGAGTCTAATGTTGCAGTTGTACAGAACGTTGGTTTGGCTGCATTTGGAGTACTGCGTCCAGTTCTGGTTGCCTTACTACCGGAAGGACGTGGAGACTCTGGAGAGAGTGCAGCGGAGGTTTACCAGGATGTTGCCTGGTATGGAAGGACTGGGGTATGAGGAAAGATTGAGCAAATTGGGGCTGTTTTCCCTTGAAAGACAGTGACTGAGGGGGGATCTAATAGAGGTCTATAAGGTTATGAAGGGTATAGATAGAGTAGACAGAGGTAAGCTATTTCCTGTAATAGAGACACACAGTACGAGGGGCCATGGGCTTAAGGTGAGTGAGGAGCGGTATAACATGGATATTAGAGGGAGGTTTTTCACACAAAGGGTAGTGGGGGTATGGAATTCTCTGCCAAGTAAGGTGGTGGAGGCAAACACGCTAGAGTCCTTTAAGAGTAACTTAGACAGGCACAGGAGTGGGTTGGAGGTGGGAGGATATAGGAGATCCTTTTAAATAAGGTTCATTAGCATTGGGGCATCCCTGGTAATGTATAAGGATGTGGAATGAGACTAATGTTTTTTCTCTTTTCATTCACAGGTTTTAAGTCGGTCCACGTGTCCAATGAGGGACATACACACGATGGGTCGTACTGGGACTGCTCTTGGTTGTTCGAGATTGGCCTAGTGCTTCATGTCGTTAGTGTGTGCCTAAACTGGACAAGATACTGGGCAAGACGACAGCTCAGTGACTATCACTGATTGCTGTGCAGACACATGGATTTGGGCCGGTGTCTGTGGGAGTTTGCGCATTCTCCCCGTGCTTGCGTGGGTTTTCTCCGGGTGCTCCGGTTTCCTCCCACACCCCAAAGATGTGCTCTTAGGCTGACTGGAGGTAATAAATTGTCCCTAAATTAGTTTCCCTCAACGTGGAATGCCATAAACATAGATAAGGGTCATGGGTGGAGGGGGGGCTGGTGATGTTAATGGTAACGAGTGTGGGCTCGTAGGGCCGAAGGGCCTGTTTCCCGGGCTGTTTTTGTTCTTTGTCCCATCTCTCTTTCCCTCGCCCTGCCTTTTCCTCCCTCTCCCTATCTCTCCCCCTCGCCCCGTCTCTCCCTCCCTCACCCTATCCCTCCCTCCCTCACCATGTCTCTTCCTCTCTTGCCCCATCTTTTCCTCCCTCCCACTGTCTCTCCTTCTCTTGCCCTGTCTCTTCTCCTTCCACCCCGTCTCTCCCTCCCTCACCCAGCCTCTCACTCCCTCGCCCCGTCTCTCCCTCCCTCACCCAGCCTCTCACTCCCTCGCCCCGTCTCTCACTCCCACACCCCGTCTCTCCCTCCCTCGCCCCGTCTCTCACTCCCTCGCCCCGTCTCTCCCTCCCTCGCCCCGTCTCTCCCTCCCTCGCCCCGTCTCTCCCTCCCTCGCCCCGTCTCTCCCTCCCTCGCCCCGTCTCTCCCTCCCTCGCCCCGTCTCTCCCTCCCTCGCCCCGTCTCTCCCTCCCTCGCCCCGTCTCTCCCTCCCTCGCCCCGTCCCCGTCTCTCACTCCCTCGCCCCGTCTCTCACTCCCTCGCCCCGTCTCTCACTCCGTCACTGCCTTGCTTGGACCGTCACAAATACACACTCTCTCTCTCTCACACACACATACACATTATCACACACACACACACAAACTGTAACACATATACACACACACACACACACACACACACACACACACACACACACACACACACACACACACACACACACACACACACACTAGGTTTTAGACTCCCCTACCTTTGGGGAAAAGATATTGACTATCTAGCTGATCTGTGCCCCTCATTATATTATAGACCTCTATAAGATCACCCCTCAGTCTCCTACGCTCCAGAGAAAAAAGTCCCAGTCTATCCAGCCTCTCCTTATAACTCAATCCATCAAGTCTCAGGAACATAGTAAATCTTTTCCACGCTCTTTCTAGTTGAATAATATCCTTTCTATAACAGGGTGACCAGAACTGTACACAGTATTCCAAGTGTGGCCTTCCCAATGTCTTGTACAACTTCAACAAGACATCCCCAACTCCTGTATTCAATGTTCTGACGGATGAAACCAAGCATGCTGAATGCCTTCTTCATCACTCTGTCCACCTGTGACTCCACTTTCAAGGAGCTATGAACCTGTACCCCTAGATCACTTTGTTCTGTAACTCTCCCCAAAACCCTTCCATTAACTGAGTGAGTCCTGCCCTGGTTCAATCGACCAAAATTCATCGCCTTGCATTTGTCTAAATTAAACTCCATCTGCCATTCGTTAGCCCACTGGCCCAATTGATCAAGATCCCGTTGCAATTGGAGACAACTTTCTTCACTGTCCCTATGCCACCAATCTTGGTGTCATCTGTAAACTTACTAACCATGCCTCCTATATCCTCATCCAAATCATTAATATAAATGACAGATAACAGTGGGCCCAGCACCGATCCCTGAGGCACATAGAATCATAGAACATAGAACCCTACAGTGCAGAAAGAGGCCATTCGGCCCATCGAGTCTGCACCAACCACAATCCCACCCAGGCCCTATCCCCATATCCCTACACATTTACCCACTAATCCCTCTAACCTACACATCCCACGACACTAAGGGGCAATTTTAGCACAGCCAATCAACCTAACCCGCACATCTTTGAACTGTGGGAGGAAACCGGAGCATCCAGAGGAAACCCACGCAGACATGAGGAGAATGTGCAGACTCCACACAGACAGTGACCCGAGCATCGAACCCAGGACCCTGGAGCTGTGAAGCAGCAGTGCTAACCACTATGCTACTGTGCCGCCATCGCTGGTCACAGGCCTCCAGTTTGAAAAACAACCCTCTACAACCACCCTCTGGCTTCTGTCAAGAAGCCAATTTTGTATCCATTTAAATACCTCACCCTGGATCCTGTGAGATTTAAACTTATGCAGCATGCCATATACCTTCTTGACTCCCTTCTCCACCTGCATTGCCACTTTAAGTGACCTGCGTACCTGTGCACCCAGATCCTTTGCCTATCAATACACTTAAGGGTTCTGCCATTTACTGTATATTTCCTATCCATATTAGATCTTCCAAATGCATTGCCTCACTTTTGTCCGAAAATAAACTCCATCTGCCATCTCTCCGCCCAAGTCTCCCACTGATCTATATCCTGCTGTATCCTCTGATGGTCCTCATCGCTATCCGCAAATCCACCAACCTTTGTGTCGTCCGCAAACTTACTAATCAAACCAGTTACATTTTCCTCCAAATCATTTTAGGAAAGTTACGATGGAGTTCTATCAAACGCTCATTTGTCCTCAGCTGAAACACTGTGAGGAGTTCTAGTGCCCTCACTAGAAGGAGGAAGTGATTGCCCTGGAAGGAACTCAAAGGAGATTCCCCATGTTGTTATCTGGGTTGTTATAGGGAGAGGGAAAGTTTGAACTCGTGGCTGAGGGGATGGTGCAGGAAGGAGGGGTTCAGGTACTTGAGCAATTGGGGCTCATTCTGGGGAAGGTGGGACCTCTATAAGAGGGATGGTCTACACCTGAACCAGAGGGGAATCAATATCCTGGGGGGTAAATTTGCAAAAGCGATGCAGGAAGGTTTAAACTGATTTGGAGGGGGGAGGGATAGTGAGGAAAGGGGGTGAAAGTGAGGGGGGCATAGTTGGGGAATGCAAGGCACGGCATAGTGGGGGTGGGGCGGAGCAGGGGGAAGTTGTGTGTGGAACCGGAGGAGATTGGAGAAGTATTGAACCAATATTTCTCTTCGGTGTTCACGCAGGGGGACATGAATATAGCTGAGGAGGACATTGGGTTGCAGGGGTGTAAAATAGACAGTATTACGGTTGATAAAGGGGATGTGCTGGAAATTCTTGAGGGGCTGAAAATAGATAAGTCCCCTGGTCCGGATGGGATCTACCCTAGGATTCTCTGGGAGGCTAGAGAGGTGATTGCAGAGCCTCTGGCTCAGATCTTCAGGTCGTCATTGGTCCCTGGTGTAGTCCCGGAGGATTGGAGGATAGCGAATGTTGTCCCATTGTTTAAGAAGGGGAACAGAGACTTTGCCGGGAATTATAGACCGGTGAGTCTTACTTCTGTTGTGGGCAAGGTTTTAGAAAAAATTATTAGGGATAGGATTTATAGTTATTTGGAGTGTAATGAATTGATTAGAAATAGTCAGCATGGTTTTGTAGCGGGTAGGTCGTGCCTTACTAACCTTATTGAGTTTTTTGAGAAGGTGACCAAAGAGGTGGATGGGGGCAAGGCAGTTGACGTGGTATATATGGATTTTAGTAAGGCGTTCGATAAGGTTCACCATGGTAGGCTTCTGCAGAAAATGCAGATGTATGGGATTGTGGGTAATCTAGGAAGTTGGATCAGGAATTGGCTATCAGATAGGAGACAGAGGGTGGTGGTGGATGGTAAATATTCATCATGGAGTACAGTTACGAGTGGTGTGCCTCAGGGATCTGTTTGGGGCCACTGTTGTTTGTAATTTTTATTAATGATCTGGATGAGGGTATAGTTGGGTGGATTAGTAAATTTGCTGATGACACCAAAGTTGGAGGTGTGGTAGATTGTGAGGAAGGGTGTCATAGTCTGCAGGGAGACTTAGATAGGTTGCAGAGCTGGGCCGAGAGGTGGCGGATGGAATTTAATGCGGAGAAGTGTGAGGTAATTCACTTTGGTAGGAGCAACAGATGTGTCGAGTATAGGGCTAACGGGAGGACTTTGAATAGTGTGGATGAACAGAGGGATCTAGGTGTGTGTGTACATAGATCCCTGAAAGTTGGGAATCAAGTAGATACGGTTGTTAAGAAGGCATACGGTGTCTTTGCGTTTATTGGTAGGGGGATTGAATTTAGGAGTCGCAGTGTAATGTTGCAACTGTACACTACTCTAGTGCGGCCGCACTTGGAGTACTGTGTGCAGTTCTGGTCTCCGCATTACAAGAAGGATGTGGAGGCGTTGGAGAGGGTGCAGAGGAGGTTTACTAGGATGTTGCCTGGTATGGTGGGGAGGTCCTATGAGGAGAGGCTGAGGGATTTAGGGTTGTTTTCGTTGGAAAGAAGGCGGCTAAGAGGGGATCTTATTGAAACATATAAGATGATTAGAGGTTTAGATAGGGTGGATAGTGATAGCCTTTTTCCTCGGATGGAGAAAGCTAGCACGAGGGGGCATGGCTTTAAATTAAGGGGGGGTAGCTACAGGACGGATGTCAGGGGTCGGTTCTTTACCCAGCGGGTGGTGAGGGATTGGAATGCCCTGCCTGCTGCAGTTGTAAATGCGTCTAGTTTGGGGGCGTTTAAGAGATCTCTGGATAGGTTTATGGACGAAAAGGGATTGGTATAGGCTAGTGGGTCATAGTTTTTGTAACTGGTCGGCGCAACATCGTGGGCCGAAGGGCCTGTTCTGCGCTGTAATGTTCTATGTTCTATATGTTCTATGTTCTTTGTCTTCACACTGAAGAGAGTCTGGTTCGCCGAGGGTTGCTTTCCTTAGAACACTGATCACTGGATGGAAACGTCATTGAGGTGTAGAAAATTATGAGGGATATAGATGGCTTCCCCTTAACATCTCTATCTGTGTTTCTCTCACTCTCTCAGCCCATACGCACCTCTTCCTCTCTTATTCGGATTGCATCTCTCACTTGCCTCATTTGTCTCCCTCTCTCTCACCACAGTTGCCGTTTCCCTGTCGGACCTTCTCCTCCAAGTGCAAGTGGAGAGTGTGGTGGGGAGAGCCTATGGTATGTTAGCCTTTATAGGAAGGGGTATAGAATATAAGAGCTGCAGTCTAATGTTGCAGTTGTACAGAACGTTGGTTAGGCCGCATTTAGAGTACTGCGTCCAGTTCTGGTCGCCTTAACATAGAACATAGAACATAGAACATTACAGCGCGGAACAGGCCCTTCGGCCCACAATGTTGCGCCGACCAGTCTTATTTTTAAAAAAAAACACTGACCCACTAATCTAAACCAATCCCTTTTCGTCCATAAACCTATCCACCAATCTCTTAAACGC